>NW_028278485.1:0-310234 GCF_059751315.1 Micrasema longulum
TCATATGGTTTGCTTTGATCATATGGCTTAGCTTGGTCATAAGGCTTGCTTTGATCGTAGGGTTTGCTCTGGTCATATGGTTTTGCTTGGTCATAGGGCTTGCTCTGATCATATGGTTTGCTTTGATCATATGGTTTGGCTTGGTCCAGAGCAACCTATGAACAGAGCAAAACTTTGATCGTAGGGTTTGCTCTGATCATATGGCTTGGCTTGGTCATATGGTTTTGCCTGGTCATATGGCTTGCTTTGATCGTAGGGTTTGCTCTGGTCATAAGGCTTGCTTTGATCGTAGGGTTTGCTCTGATCATATGGCTTGGCTTGGTCATATGGTTTTGCTTGGTCATATGGCTTGCTTTGATCGTATGGCTTGGCTTGGTCATATGGCTTACTTTGGTCATATGGTTTTGCTTGGTCATAAGGCTTACTCTGGTCGTATGGCTTGCTCTGATCATATGGTTTGCTTTGATCATATGGTTTAGCTTGATCATAAGGCTTGCTTTGATCGTATGGCTTGCTTTGATCATAAGGTTTTGCTTGGTCATAGGGCTTGCTCATATCATAAAGTTTGGTCTGTTCATAGGGTTTGCTCTGGTCATAAGGCTTGGCTTGGTCATATGGTTTTGACTGGTCATATGGCTTGCTTTGATCGTATGGCTTAGCTTGGTCATATGGCTTACTTTGGTCATATGGTTTTGCTTGGTCATAAGGCTTACTCTGGTCGTATGGCTTGCTCTGATCATATGGTTTGCTTTGATCATATGGTTTTGCTTGATCATAAGGCTTGCTTTGATCATATGGCTTGCTTTGATCATAAGGTTTTGCTTGGTCATAGGGTTTGCTCATGTCATAAAGTTTGCTCTGTTCATAAGGTTTGCTCTGGTCATAAGGCTTGGAATAGTCAAAACGCTTGACAAAGTCATACGGCTTACTCTGATCATAAGGTTTGCTTTGATCATATGGCTTAGCTTGGTCATAAGGCTTGCTTTGATCGTAGGGTTTGCTCTGGTCATATGGTTTTGCTTGGTCATAGGGCTTGCTTTGGTCGTATGGCTTTGCCTGGTCATAGGGTTTGCTTTGGTCGTATGGCTTGCTTTGATCGTATGGTTTGCTTAGATCATAAGGTTTTGCTTGGTCATACGGTTTGCTCATATCATAAGGTTTGCTCTGTTCATAAGGTTTGCTCTGGTCGTATGGCTTGCTTTGATCATATGGTTTAGCTTGATCATAAGGCTTGCTTTGATCGTAGGGTTTGCTCTGATTATATGGCTTGGCTTGATCATATGGTTTTGCCTGGTCATATGGCTTGCTTTGATCGTAAGGCTTGGCTTGGTCATAGGGCTTGCTTTGATCATATGGTTTTGCTTGGTCATAGGGTTTGCTCTGGTCGTAAGGCTTTGACTTATCAATCAATCCACACACTTCTTCCACTAAAGCAAAACGATCCTTATTAGAAACGAACTGGTATTTCATTTTGAGTTTTTTTAATTGAATTATTGTTGCTGTGCTGTTAATTTTTCTGTAAAAAAAAATATATGTTAAAGGTAGATATATTAAAATTATTCGAAATGTTTATTTCTTTTATCATTTTTGCATTGAAGGGCTTATTGCCAAATAGCAATTTCGTCCAACCAGTGAAAAATAAAATTGAAAAAAAACATGAGTGATAAGCTTTCTTTCAAAAAAATAATAAAAGTTAAATACATAAAATTATTGCTTGGTGTTTTTTACAATGTTAAAAATAAAAATATATTATGTAAGTGATCCATAATTGTAAAGAAATTTCCAAGAGAAAACTGTTATTCTTTTACAAGTTCTGCCATAACTTTTTCCTAATATATATTTTTACTAATAAATATTTCGTGCTTTTTCCTAGAAAATATCATATTATTTAGATCAACACATAACAACGGAGATGGAGAAAGTTTTAAGAGAAAGGAATATGGATGATTTGTCATTTTTGGGGCTAATGACCTGTCATTGGCCAATATGTTATTAATGGGACGTGTAAAAATATGTTTATAAGTGGACACTGGATTAGGAGGTCCTTGGTTCTAACCCTTCTCTATCTGGGTCATTGTCATTCCCAAACCGGGAAAGGATGACCAAGACATCAAGTCCTATAGACTGATCGGACTTATCTCGGTATTTGGTAAAGTACTCGAAAAGTTGATGATCAATCGGATCAATTGGCATTTTCATTGCAAAGGTAAGTTGAGTCAGAAGCAATACGGACTTACACCCCAGAAATCAACAGAAGACGCTCTTAACGCATCAGTCAAGGTAATCAGGACTGCACTGCAAGGCAAGAAAATGATCGTAGCGTTCTTGTTTGACATAAGAGGAGCCTTTGATAACGCTTGGTGGCCATTTCTAATGCGCCAACTGAGCAGTAACAAGTGCTCTCGAACTTTGTTCTTGCTTGTGAAGAGATATCATCAACAAAGGAAAGTTGTCTTATCACACTTCGATGCCACTCTCGAAAAGGTAACGACCAAAGGATGCGTTTAGGGATCTTCCTGCGGACCGACCTTTTGGAATTACACCTTAGATGATGTACTCCAGAAAGACTTGGGTACGGGAGTCGAACTGAAGGCATTTGCTGGCGACCTTTTCTTGACAACCGTGGCAGACAATACATCAAAACTTGAGAGGATGACAAACAATGCGCTGAAGATTTTCCCAACATGGGGCTCAATAGCTAAACTACAAATCTCCAAAGACAAAACCAACGCGATGTTTATAACCAGAAAAAGGATCGCCAGCCAGCCTTTAATATGAACGGAGTCCACTTTAAGGTTTTGTGTCTAACCATAGATTGCAACCTTAATTGGTCCAAACACGTTGACAGTGTTTGTAAAAAAGCGGCAGGCATTACAAACAAACTCGTGAGAGCCGCCAAACTCACATGGGGTGCGTCGCCGGAGATTATGCAGCAAATATACGTAGGCGCCGAATGGTCAAAGTAACCAATGACTAGTCACAAGTCTTGAAAATACCAAAATTTCCATATTCCCTTATCTAAAAATGGTATCCATCTCTGTTGTAACATGTTATCAAATTTATATTAATGAAGACTGCCAGTAGGGTCGCGGAGAGGCACATTTCGCTAGAGGGTGTGATTCTATAAAATGCTGCGAATGCCCAGTTGCATTCCAACGGCAACACTACTGACTGGTCCAACTCGTTAGCGTTCACGTCGCGAACCCTGGGCGATAGGATCACACTCATAACGGTTTAATCACAGCAGATAACGAGAGGATGAAAGGCGAGTTTCTTGCGCCTCCAACCCAGTACCAACCAGCTAGAGAAGGTAAACCCAACAGAAAAATCTTCCAGAGAAAGCAACGGGATTCACTGCGGTGAGTGCATTAGTGCGAATAAGCAGTCGTCCTGGCTGCGGAATACAAAAATAGCGCAGGACAGAAATGCTTTCGCTGCAGTAATCTTCAACGTCAGAGGACCTGACAAGGCATTGGAAGAAGAAGAAGAATGAGTACTTTTTGATATTTCGAAATAAAATACAATTATTATTATCATCATAACTATCATTTTCGTATCCGCATCATGGTGCTTCGGGCACTGCATTGGTACATCGAATGCAGCGTATTCCAATCACCTGTTGCAAAGTAAGGTAATCAGTCTTACCCTTTAGGTTCCAGTCTGGAGACAGGGAAATTTTTAATATCCATTAAAACCACGATAGTAAAATAAATGGTTATTGTTATGTTTTTACTGTATAATGCATTTATAAAAAATGCAAAGGATGTGAATAACCTCTAACAAAAAATGTCTGTTAAGTTTCTTTTTTTACCACTCTCAGAACTCGCGTGCTTGGGAAAAATCAAGTTGATTTTTTTTATAATTTCACTAGAATCGAACCCGGAACCTTTCGTGCGTTTGTTACACCTTTGCTTCCTAACGGTACAAATTTGTCCTAGCGTAAAATAACTCGGCCTCGTGGTGTAATGGTCAGCGCGTTTGCCTACCATACGAGAGGTCTCGGGTTCGATTTCCCACATGGTTAATGTGAAATATATATTTTAAAGGGTGTTTTTGCACTAGACTATTTCACAGTCCCTGGACTGGTACCTGAAGCGTAAGACTGATCATCTTACCTTCATGAAACTATGAAGATTTGCCGCAATTTCCGAACCAATACAATGCCCTTTGCACTATTTGATGACGATAAAAAATACTCATATTTCTCTTATAGGAGAATGGATTTGATGTAATTTATGACTGTCGGTACGTATTTGCACATAGTCTAATAGTTTTGGTAAATTTAAAGCGATTAGTTTTAAAAATTTACTCCGGGGTATCACTTATGTGTATGGATATCAGCCGTTGGGTTGTGTAAAATGACTAATCCCATGAAAACTTCAAAATCGAAATAATTTACGGGTCGCGGTGACGTCAGGAGCTTGCTGAGCAATGACCCCTACCTCTAAGAATAAAAATACGAATAAGTTATTTTGTTTTGCAATATTGTTGTTTCATTATATCGTTGTTTTTTTTATTATTTAGTGTTGAAATTAAAACATTTTTTTATGTTACCATTCCATGCCAATCCAAATTTGTACCACTATTTATTTTTATATGTGAAGTTTAAAGTTAAAAACAGAGAAATACGTAATTGTTTTCAAGCTATAAAAAAAGTGTGAAAACTACTAAATCTATGTTCAGAGATCAAAGGGTTAAATGTCTAAGTCATGTGCATTATAAAGACTGCTGCAGAAAATATGAATATTTAAGTAAATCATAAAAACGCTAGTATCCTTTTTTTAAATTGAATATGCAAGTAAATATTGTCAATTTTTTTAATGAAATAGAGACGGATATTGGCCCCGTAACTTATTTCCCATTTTCTAACACAACTATTTACGACTAGAAGAAAAAGTACCCAAAATTGACATTTTTGGTTTAACCATAAGAACGCAAATATTTCTTCAAAATAAAATAATTGACAACAATATTTTGACTATTTCCAAATGTTTTTAGACAAATACTGAGGAAAACAAATCAAAAAGTCTCGTGAAAAAAAAAGAGTTGAGGGATTTTGGCGTGATCATGGATTAAAACCTATCATTTTCATCCCACATTCAGGCATCTGTTATCATGGCTTACAGAAAATTGGGCTTTATCATGCGCAACACAAAGTCATTTAAAACTACAGCTTCTCTTCAAATATTGTATAATTCCTACGTTCGGAACCACCTTGAATTTAGTTCTGTCGTTTGGCATCCCCAATATCTTACCTACATAAATCAATTAGATCGATTCCAAAATAAATTCTTGAAAATTCTCAACCGTAAACACACTTCCTCTTTCCATAATCTGACTTCTCTCACCAAACGCAAAACTGTTTCTGACATGTGCTTCTTATTCAAGATCTTGAATAATATAATTTAAAGTACTTATTTATTTATCTATTATATATATATATACGGCCTAAGCCAATTACAACAGTTACATGAAGAAACATAAATGCAAGAAACTGAACAAAAAGAACATAAAACTAATTAGCAAAGACAAACAAGGGCAAAACAATAATTGTATACAATATATTCAAAAAAACGAAAGACCAAAAACTTTGAGCTGAATCATGCCAATCAAACTTCATCCCACACTGTTTAGTCGCGAAGAGATCTACGAAAAGCCGGAAGATCTATCCCAAAAAATTCCAAGTCGTGTGACGAATTGACTAATCTACACATTCTGGACATTGGGGGCATAAAAACCAAAGTTGTTCTTAGAAGGTTTTATAAAAAGCAGATTTTGACTTCTGGCGACACGGTTGGGAACATGAAAAGAAATTGATTGCAACAGATATGGGAGATCACTTATAGCATTAAGTATTTTGAAAATGCGTATAAGGTCCATCTCAGTTCTACGTCTCTCCAATGAAGACAGGTTAAGAGATTGCTCTATTTCAAAATAAGAATAATTACCCCTTTGTAATCCGAGCAACCATGCCACTTTTCTTAGAAAACGGTTTTGGACAGACTCGATATGGTCAATATGAGTCCTGTAGAATGGAGACCAAATCGGAAACCTCTTGGAAAACATCAATCTAAACTGCCCTACCAGATTAACCAGACAAGTACGACTTTTTTACAATCCTGTATCATCCTTTAAAATTCCTTCATGTTAATGAACGGTTACGTAGCTGCACAGAATATAACAAAATTTGTTCCTCCCTTGATATATTTGTTTCAAAACTTTCTCATTTATTTATTTTTAATTAGAACTCCTTTTATTAAATCTGTATCACTATCACGTTATTCTCCTATCTCTATATATTTAAAGGCATTTTAAGGGTAACCTCCTCAACAGAATCCCTCCTTTTTCCTATTTTATCCTAATATTTTATTATCCTTTTCATCCCTCCTAACGTTTTCTGAACGAAATGATTATTATTTAATTAAACTCTCTCGTATGAAATTTTTAAATATTTTTATAAAATCGTACATATTTTTATCTGTTCATTAGTATGTCTACAAAAAGTATTTTACAGTCGTGAAAAACCTTAATTGAACTCATACATTATATTATAATATGAATTGGTTATAAATTATCCGTTGTTTTTCCAAATATAATAAAAATAATTTTAAGAAACTATACGGGTATACAGATTTTTAATAGAGGTTGAAAGCATTTTTAAGAAAAAAAAATTCTACTCCCTGATGGTTAAATCCGGTTCTTCTCTACATGGCCAATTAAAAAAATAGTAAGTAAGGATTTGATATTTAAAATTTAATAAATTTTAAGTATTGCATGTTCGTACACTTACCTGGATGTCCCACTGAGTGAGTAATTAAACTTGAACAGATTGTGACAAAGCGAACGCTCGGTTTGAACTGAATAGCCTAAGGTGGGAGATCTATGCTTTATACTGCTTCGAGAGGTATCAAAACATTTTTCAGATAAGCTTATCACAGACTTTCAATGTTCCATTCCCATGGCGTGTTTCTCGTACGATTTTTGACTTTGCCCTGCGATTTTTCGCGCCAGACATACGGTTCATGAGAAATTATTTGGACTTTCTCACAATTAATCAAATACTAACCTTATTTGCTGTTATTCAATTTATAAAAATACCGTAATGAACATAGACTTTTGCAACTTAATTTGGCACAAGTAAACACAATTTCCGGCTTCGTGGTGAAGAGGTCAGCGCGTTTGCCTGAGATGCAAGAGGTCTCGGGTTCGATTCCCGGCGTGGTTGACATGAAATATTTATTTAAAAATGTGATTTTACACTAGAATATTTCATAGACCCTGGACTGGTACCTGAAGCGTAAGACTGATCATTTTACCTTCATGTAACAAAAATGATCAAGATACACTGCGATTGGTGTACCAATGCAGTTCCCTATGCATCATTGGATGCGGAAAAGGAATGATGATGATGAAACACAGTTTTTGCTACCATTCGTGTTTAAAATGTGGTCACGAGAAAGAATAAAATCAAAACCGATAAGAAGTCCCGCGGTCTTTAAAACGGTTTTTCGAGTATGTGGAAGGAGTACTTAAAAAAATACGGATTTCAAATTGAATGTGTGAATTTATTATATATTGTTAAGTTATTTTTGCAAGTAGCCATAATGTAATTTTTTCTGCGCTTTCTAATATGTATTTTTATTCATTTTTCAATTATTTTTTTACGAGTTCTATAACTTTTTTTTTTTTTTCTTCCGTAGTGTTTTTAAAAAAAAAATATTATCTTAATATGTTTTTAATCTTTTATACTTTATTATTACTTCATTATTGCATGCTGTGAACAATTGTAAAACTATTTACGTATGTCCAATTATCTGTAATTATTCCCTTATAAAATAAATAAAAATAAATAACATTCCCCAGAATAACCAAAACTCAATTTGGGGCCGGAATTAAATGAAATATTTGTTGGATATCACTTTCAAGAAATCGTCATGATCGTCAAACAACGACGCATGTGATTTTTCCAACTTTACATAAGAGCGGTTTAATTTATTTTTTTGGCGCTTTATGTCACATTTGATACTTGAGCTTTTTTTTTTAAACCGGAATAAAAATTCTTAATATAACTTTTTTAAAATTAAATCGCACGCATTAGTTCATTAAATGAAATCAATTTTTGAATCCCTTTTTGATTTACTTCTTTCCTTCGTAATAATACTTATCCTCATTTCCGCTTTATATAGTTTGATGTTTCTTTCTATTTTTTAATAACGTTTAAAACGTTACTTTCTTGCATTATTGATTACTTTAATTTATGCTTTACGTACCATATTATAATTATTAAAACAATGATGTTTTTATAATATATTCTATCAATTCCAATGATATTATTATTTTGTATAGTTTTTTATGTTTGTTACTTTATAGGTATGATTTTATTCTACTAGTTTTTAAAGTTTTTTATTATTATCAAATTGTTTTATGTTATTTCTTGTATTTGGATTGTTTTTTTTTTATATATTGTATCATATAAAGAGTTCAAATCAGAACTAGCTCCCTCGGTTTATATGAAAATATTAATGTAAAATCTATAAAACAACTTTATGTAAAAGCTTTGTTACTATACGCACGTATACATTATTCTCTACCTTCCGTTACAAATACAAGAGTTACTAGATACCCCACCTTGATGCTGCAAAAAAATAAAAAAATGAATACAAACTTCGGTCAAAGAGGATTGGCCTACTACTCGGTTAAAGTGTACAATCTACTTCCATTATCCATAAGGACAATTAGTAAGTTCTCACAATATAAAATTGCTATTAAGAAATGGATAGTGGAGGTGGGTTGCGCACGGATCGATGAGTGGATCAAGCCAGATAGGTAAAATGTGTGTACTGTTTATAAAATTTGTTCTATTGGTCTATATAAATTGGTTATGTTTTTTATGATTATTTTAGTTTTTTATTGTTTATTATGTTAATGATAATTAGGTTAATTAGATTAATTACGTTTTTTTATTGTTATTATTATGTTAACTTTGTTAAATAGCTAATCTTAGGCATGTTTCACATTTTGTAAAATGTTTCCCCTTGGCACGGGAAACCCCAGTGAGGGAACATTATTCTGTATAAAAAAAGAATACAAGCAATGTAAAAGTATAAATAAATATGTAATTATTAATGGTTTAAATTTACTTCATATTTTGTCGTTGTTAATTAATATGGTTTTACACGGGCACAGTCTAAAGAGCCATAAGATGTTATTGAATATTTATTTATGTATCAACGGTTCAAAGAACTTTTTTTTTAAAGTTTTACAGAAATAATCACAGCAGTGAACGATTCATTATGTACCTAATATATAATATGAAATATAGTTAAATAATTAAAACTTAACAACTTTGTGAAAGTAAAAGCAAACAAATGTAATTTAAAATAAATAGATAAATAAAAAGTCAATGTTGCATTTTTCGCACATTCGTCGTTGTTCTACGATCACGACAAAATAAATGTGTATTTTCTTCATTTCGGACAACAAAAATTAACGCATTTAAACGATGTTTTTTGTGTCTTTTATTTAAATTTAAAGTAATATCATACAAATAAACACCTGTAATTTTTAAAAACCTTATTCGCACCTGCATAGACATTTTACTTTTTTTTTGCACCACAGCAGGCCTGCATTAGTATAATATATTATAACGCATATTCATTAGGTGTAACATTAAATCCCTTTAAAGGGATATGCGTGGCATACAATATTAATTAATAGTTATTTGAACATTGTTTTTCTGTCACTCTCTCGCAAATCTCTAAGTACTGCGTGAAAATCACAACTAACTGAAATCGACAAAAACGACGTTTCGCTGTCTCGCTTTCCGCACCCCAAAACTTAACCGAAGAAATTGTATCAGAATAAAATTTTCTGTGTCGGTACCTTTTCCGTTTTCGAATATTATTTATAATTTTTGTTTACCGTACTTCCGAAGACAGCAGAGAAAAATTAACGCCTTTGGATGGTCTGATGGTTTGGATGGCTAAAAAGCAAACAAATATAAAAATGGCAATGGTAAATTTCTAGTCTTTAAAAAATTACTTCTCTAGTGCCATAATCCAGGGAGAAATTACGGAAGTACTTTTGTGTAAATAAAACTCCGACCGCGTTACCTCTTAAGGTGAAGCTAAACGAAAATGGGAAAAAAAATATTCATAGATGGCGCTTTTATATTTTTTTATTGAAAAATGCAATTTTTACGTTTATTTTCTATGGAAATTTTACAAAACTTGGTTTGCGGAAACTTTAGAATATATTGACTGTAACAAATACCACAACAATATAATTAAGGTATTTTTCACAAAATGGTGTAAAAAACCAAAATAACTTATCTAATTTCAAAACTAAGGTGATGCTTGACAAAATATGAAACTAATTATTCATAGATGGCGCTTTTTTTTTTTTTTTTTGAAAAATTCAATTTTTACGTTTATTTTTAATGGAAATTTTACAAAACTTGGTTTGCGGAAATTGTACACTATATCGATTGTAACAAATACCAAAACAATATAATTTAAGTCCTTTTTACAAAATGGTGTATAAAACACAAAATATTTAACTTATTTTTCGTTTTGTACACCATTTTGTGAAAAGAGCCTAAATTGTATTTTCATGGTATTTGTTACAATCAATATAGTGAAAACTTACCGCAAACCAAGTTTTGTATAATTTTCCATTGAAAGTAAACGTAAAAATGGCATTTTTCTTTAAAAAATTATAAAGCGCCATATATGAATAATTCGTTTCATATTTTCGTTTAGAATCACCTAAAACCGCTTGGGAAATTTAATGTATGCCTGTAATGTTTAGTATAGTTTATGCAGCCCTATTGTGTAGTAATGGCTAAGACGCTTACCTTACTCATAGTGATTTTTCTCCACTCTGGATGTTCTGTGCTACAGCACATCCCATTACAGATTACAAAATCTTTACTGTATTTGGCCTGTTGCGGTGCAAAAAAAAGATAGCTAAATTAATTCAATTACATAATTTTATCGTTCAAGAATCGACAAGTAATGAATTGTTTCTCTATTTCCTATGATTTAACCAGCTGTATCTAGCTGACTTCAGTTGCATGACACATATTTATTTGAAATAACTCATTACAGTGCTATGCACTTTGACATTCAATGCAACGTTATGATTATTTCTAGATGTTGTTTGGTAAATTTAGAATCAAACGTTTTTGCATTTATATTACTATTATATTTGTCTCTTCTACTACTACTACTACTTCTACCATCACGCCATTTCCCCGTAGGGGTAGGCAGAGAGAATGGACCGCCACACACGTCTATCCTGGCATACATTCCTAGCTTCTTCCACATTCATACATCTTATCATACATGCCCTTCGGTTATGTCTGCTTTTGACATGACCAGACTTAAGATTTTGGTTTATCTGATCATGCTACGTCTTCCTTGGTCGCCCGCGTCTCACGTAACCGTTCATTTTCGCCACATATACTTGTTTTACCATTCTTTCGTCGTCCATTCGTTCTACGTGACCAAACCATCTCAGAGACCCTTTCCTAATCTTATCAATTATACTTGACTCAGATTTACACTCTCGCCTGATTTCATCATTCGTAACCCTGTCGTACCAGACATTTCCCACACATTCGTCTAAGAGATCGCATTTCAACCGCGTTCACTCGGCTTTCATCCTTTCTCTGCCAGTTCCATGTTTCATTTCCATACATAAGTGTTGGGACTAAATCTCCGTTGTGCACTGCCAGTTTAGCTTCGATTGACATATTTTTATTAGCAATTACTGTGCTTAGTGCTCCGTTCATTTTGTTGCCCGCATTCACTCTCCTTTCAACATATTTTTCTTCCATGTCTTTCTCGGTCTTCCTCGTTTTCTGCATTTGAATGTTTATTCCATAAAATGTCCATAAATACTGAATTGCATAGATATATATAAGTGCCTAAGAGCTTTATCGACCTAATCAACATCTTTCCCTTTCCGCACCTAATGGTGCATAGGGCACTGCATTGGTACACCAATCGCTGCGTATCTTGATCATTTTTTTTACATGAAGGTAAGATAATCAGTCGTACGCTTCAGGTACCAGTCCAGGGACCGTGAAATATTATAGTGCAAAAATACCCTTTTAAATAAATATTTCATATCAACCATGTCGGGAATCGAACCCGAGACATGGTTGAGCTGAGACATGGGAGACCCGATGCATGGTAGGCTAACGCGCTGACCATTACACCACGAGGCCGACAAATCGACCTTATAGCTCGCGTAACATAAAAACTTTATACATAAAATATTTATTTACTTTATTTTGATATTATACGTACATTTTAAAAATATACACACCTATAGAGAATGACAAATTATACATACGAACAAACAAACCATCACGCCGTTCCCCGTAGGGGTAGGCAGAGAGGATAGAACGTCATAACACTCTATCTTTGCATACAGCCCTCGCTTCCTCTACATTAATACATCTTCTCATGCACGCACGCCGATTATTTCTTATCTTGACCAATCCATCTTAAAGTATTTGATGGACTTGATCGTGCCATGTCTTTCTCGGTCTTCATCGTTTTCTGTATCATCAACATTCGCATCTTTTGTCCTTTCAGCCGTTCTTTCCCTGTCCATTCGCTCTACATCTCCAAACCAACGCAGCACCCCTTTCTTGATTCTGTCGATAATGCATGTCTCAGCCTTACACAGTTCACGGATCTCGACATTTGTACACCTATTATACATTGTTTTATCACTCATTCGCCTGAGGGATCGCATCTACAGTGTAACATAAGTTTTACATATTACATATTACATATTGATTTTGAGAACATCTATTTATTATCTCATACGGAGTGTTCTTCAAACCCTGTCACATCCGTAACCACGATGATCAGTATGAGCAAGAAGACATATTGGCATATCAAAAAAAATTTTTAGAACAACTAAAATCTTAAAAATTAAAAAAATCCAAAAAATCAAATGGTTGCTTACTGAAGTGGGAGTCTGATACACCGTCAACCGCACGGCCACGCCCCCCTCTCTTTTCCCCTGCAGAAGTAAGCAACCATTTGTTTTTTTTAAATATTTATTTTTTAAATTTCTTTGTTCTAAATATTTTTTTTAATATGCTTAAATGTATTCTTGCCAATACTGATCATCGTGGTTTCCGATGTGACAGGGTTTAAATAACACCTGTATATAATAAATATTTTTTTTATTTTTTTTATTGGTTAGTTAAAAGAAATTGCCATTTGGCAATAAGCCCGCCAATACACAAATAACATTATGTACAAAAGTTAAATAAATAAATATATTTTCTTGATGATGAGTTTGTATGGTATTATTTGAAAAACTTTCTTGCATCCGTGTTTATTTTTACATTAATAAATATAAACAAACCATATTCGACACCAAACATAACATATAAATAATGGCAATTTTACAATTAAAAATCATACGACAATGTAATCGGACTATGAGTAAAGTGTTTTGATAAGCTTTGTAATTAAGATGTTTTAGTCAAAATACACGAATACTGCTTATCACATCACGCGACACAAATTTTATGTATTTAATTCGGCATGCTGCAAATCAATTATAACCAACATAGTATTTTGACTGGAGATTGCAGACCATTCTCGTATATTTGATAAAAAGTATAAAAAAATACATCCGCAATGAAAGCGATAAAACATCGGAAGATGTTTATGTTTTGTTACCTCTTCCAAATTATTTTTATATATTATTCCTAACATTGTATTCGTAACGTTGCGTCAGACCTGGGCACAAATCAACTATTGGCCAATGTTACAGAGAGGAAATGTGATCAGTCTTACGTTTCAGGTGCCCATTCAGGGACAGAAAAATATTACATCGAAGGGATCTTAAAGAGTCTTTTTTATTTATTTATTAATTTAACACTTTATTTACATTTTCAATTTATATACATATAAGGGCAGGCATATTGCCTTAAGTCGATTTCTTCCTACCTACCCAATGCGTTTAGTTTGAGAAAATTACAAGTATATGGACAAATTGAATCTTAAGAATTTATACAAAATTAAAAACAAGGAATAACAAAATAAATATAAAAATTAACACTATTCTATGAAGAAAGGAGAGTGGATGAGAAGGAAAGAAGAAGAATAAAGGAACAACTCAAATATTTAGATAGTGAAATTTTAATCTTGACTTAAATGTTTATAAAGAAAGGGTCTCTAACATTAGTGGGTAGGTTATTCCACAATCGAGCAGCTACTACTGTGAAAAAGGAGGCAAGAAAATTAGAGCGATGAAAGGGTATTAAAAGGGTTCTCTCGTTAATAGAACGAAGAGATAGTCCGTGTTGGAAGAGCTTTCTCAGATAAACAGTTGAAGTGGGATTATTTAAAATATTGTGAAAAAGTGATAGAATGTGAATGTTTCTTCTTTGCCTGATACTAAACCGGTGTAGTTGCGTGCGATATTCGGATATGTGGTCAAATTTGCGACTTTGGTGAGTCCTGGGGACTCTGTCACAAACTCAAAATATACAGGAAACTAAGAAACAATAGTTGTACTGATAAAACAAAAATACTGAGGACGGGCGGTGTCAAAGAAATTTGAAGAATACGTAATTAAACGTTTTTCTGTCACTCTCTCGCAGATGCTTTCCCGATATAGTGCGAAAAAGACAGCTGCACATCGCACTGATTATACCTTACTGCAATCAACAAATTAGACGTTTTGCTGTCCCGTTTTCCACTTCCCAAAATTGAACCGACACTGTTTTTTTTTTTGTTTTAGAAAATGTATTATAATGAAATTATCTGTGTCGGTACGTTGTCCGTTTTACTAAAAAAATTGTTGTATTTGTATACCATGTATCCGAAGACGACAGATAAAAACTGGGCGCTTTTTTGGGTTTTTGAAAGGTCCTAGCTTCCACAAATAAATTTCTATAGTGTGTAAAAATATCACTACTCTAGTGTCATAATCAGAGTCAAAGCGCTTTTCTTCTTAAAAAATAAAATGTAAAATCACCTCTAAAAACAAACATTTCATGTCTACCTTTCCAGGAATCGAACCCGGGATCTCAGCATTGTAGGCGCGCCAACCATTTAGTTACGAGGCTCAACTAAAACTACTAAAATTTTCAATAGGATTCCTAAGCAGATCTTAAAAGAAAATGTTGACAAAACTTTTAAGAAAAAAAATAATCAAATGGCTAATATATAACAAGGCTTTATTTTGATTTTTATTTTATGTTAACAATAAGCTATTAAAAAAATTGTAAATAAATTTTGTGCAAAAAATACGTATGCTTTAATATTCTTAATAATGTTTATTTTACTTTTTAAATTTTTATAATTTCGCTAACGTTTTTCTTTGTAAAGGAAAAATAAGAAACCTACTGACAAGCTGGATTCGCGGTTTAGTGGGTTCCATTTTTTATTATCAAATAAAATATTATTTTTAAAAAAAACGTTAAATTGGTACCTAAAAAATTTCAAGATTTTTTTTATTTATTTCATTTGGAAATTTCTGTTTGAATGTGATCATTAATTTTACAACTTAGACATTGTCAATTTTTTATTACTCATTAAGAGATTTTATTAAGATTGTCGGATATTGAAAAAAAATTCTTGCAAAGTTATTCTTGTATAAACAATACGTCTACAAGGATTTGGAAAGACCCAAAATATTGTTGGAAAATGTTTCATTTCCATTATTTTTCCCATGTTACACAGGGCGCATACCAACTTTCTTGGTAGGCCCCCAAAAATATGGATTTGGATTGGTTGGACATTTGCGAGGGAGTGACAGAAAAACGTTTAAATACGTATTCATCAAATTTCTCTGACACCGCCTATCCTCAATATTTTTTGTTTTATCAGTACAACGATTATTTATAAGTTTCCTACATATTTTCTTTTTGCAAACTATTTTTAAAATATATACACTAAGGGCATCCAAAGAGTGGGGACGTGTTTGGCCTCCCCAGGACTCACCAAAGTTGCAAATTTGACCACATAACCGAATATCGCACGCAACTACACTGGCTCAGTATCAGACAAAGAAGAAACATATTTCACGGTAGTAGCTGCTCTGCTGTGGAATAACCTACCCACTAATGTTAGAGACGCCCCTTCTTTATTTACATTCAAATCACGTACGAAATGCCACTTCTTGAATATTTAAGTTTTTCCTTTTTCTTCCATCTTTCCTCTCCTCTTTACCTCCTTCTGTCTTCATAGTATGGCGTAGATATTAAGTTAACTTTTGCTCCTTAAAAAATATCATCATCATCATCATCATTCCCTTTCCGCACCTGCACTGCATTGTTACACCAATCGCAGCGCATCTTCATTGTTTGTGTTACGTGAAAGTAAGATGATCAGTCTTACGCTTCAGGTACCAGTCCGGAGACTATAAAATATTCTGGTGTGAAAACACCCTTTTAAATAAATATTTCATATCAACCATGTCGGGAATCGAACTCGAGACCTCTCGCATGGTAGGCAAACGCGCTGACCATTTCACCACGAGGCCGACAAAATATACATGGTTATCAATATTTAGTTCTATAATGAAACTATTAAAAAACCAACAATATGTTCGTATACCACTGATTTTCTCAAATGAGGAAGTTCAGTGTCTTTTAAAAAAAAAATTATTTGTTAAAAGACTACATAACTAACCAAAAAAAAAAAAATACATATCGTATTATCAGCGCTACGATTTTTTAAAGTTTTGTGTTTCTGAAATAAACTCGCGTGTGACGTCAGAGGTTGTTCTCTGTTAATTCTTCCCATTGGTTCGTTGACGGTAAGCCAACCGGTTATTCTTCACAGCTCTTACATCATTGGTTGGTTCATATGAACCAGTGACGTCAATCAAAGAAGTGCGTTTTCATTAAAATATTTTTTATTATTTTTTTCTTACATTTTCAAGAAACTTTGTATTACAATTCAATGCTCTAATTTTTACCGCACGCAAGAAAACATTTTTTGTATATAATTTCCCGTGGGGCTGAAGTTCTTCATTGAACGGTTTGGGTAGGTTAGAAGAAATCGCCTCAAGGTAATATGCCCGCCCTTAAGGTAATTTGTATGTAAACTGTATATGTGCAATATTTTAGTGCAACTTCCGCCGGGCAACCCAAATAAATTTACAAACTTCAACTACATAATTGTTCAGTAATGGTAAATTGCAACTTCAAAAAACTGAGTAGTGTTCAAAGTATAAAATATCTTGGAATAACAATAGACCAGTATTTGAGGTGGGATGAACAAATTGAAACTATAACTACAAAAATTACGCGCTTGATACATTTTTTCATCCCACTTAGAAATATAATTGAAGTCCCGGATTTAAACACCTATACCATGCACTGGCAAATTCTGTGTTGACTTACGGTCTAATTGGTTAGGGAGCTTGCACAAAAACCATCCTTGAACCTGTAGCAATTGCACAGAAATCTTTAATCCGAGTAATTAAAAAAAAAACATTTCGCTATCCAAGTGACTTGCTCTTCAAAAAATTTAGAGTACTGAATATTATTCAACAGTATATATTGAGAACGGTGGTGGTTACACACATAAATAGAAACATTTACCCAAGCGTCAACCACAACCATAATACAAGATACTCTAATAGGGATCTGATACTAAGTGAAGGGGTCAACACTGTTCTGGCATCGAGACAACACTATTACGTAGGCAAAAAGGTCCATAACCTTTTGCCAGAATCGTGGAAAGACGGGAGTGTTGTCAAGTTGCGAAAGATGTTGACCTCGCTCTTTCATGACATTGGTCGTAGGGAAAATAAAATATAAGAATAAGGAATAATTGAAAAAAATATATTTATAGATGGCAACCATGAAGTTTCAGATAAATAAATTGTCTATGTTTTTATGAATGTATGAATGTGTATGCGCATGGGTGTATGTATGTGTGTGTGTATATATGTGTGTATATATATATATATGTTTGTATATATGTGTATGTATATGTATCAAAATGTGTATACGAATAAGTTTATATTTTATTAGTCTGTGCTCTATATTCATTTGTTAACTATTATAATATATTAAAATGTAATTGCCTAGCTTGGAACGGGGTATGTACCCTTGTTAGCTAGGCAAAGTGAACATAAAATTGTATTTTGATAAAGAGTGTAAATAAATAAATATAGAGTATTTAAATAAACAAATAAATATTCTTAAATATCCACATTTCAAAATGTACAAATTTAGATCATACTAACTTCCTTAATAACCTTGCTACAAACATTTGGACATACTCAAAACATTGCTGAAAATGTTTTTTTTGCAGTTCTTATACGTTGACGAACCACAGCATTAAGCGACGCTTACACCAACGCCAACGGTACGTAGATATTTCAAAGCAGGGGATAGTAATGTACATGTAAACATCTTATTTGATTCCAATCACGAGGTGTCAAGGATTAGTATTCAATCTGATGTTATTAATTTTGAAAGCTTTCCGACAGGTGACGAACTTAATATCAAAATGCTAAAAGTGTTGTCAGCCAGTCTGAGAACATCAATTTATTCACTTGCCATTTTGTACTCACGTCAAAATCGTCCGCTTTTCTAAGGTGAATTTCCAAATACGTCAAATACTGTGTCATACATTTCAACAACAACAACAACAACAACAAACCATCACGCCGTTTCCCGGAGGGGTAGGCAGAGAGGATAGAACGCCATAACACTCTATCTTGGCATACAGACCTCGCTTCCTCTACATTCATACATCTTCTTATGCACGCACGCCGATTATTCCTACTTTTGACATGTCCATCTTCAAGTATTTGATGGACTTGATCGTGCCATGTCTTTCTCGGTCTTCATCGTTTTCTGCATCATCAACATTCGCATCTTTTATCCTTTCAGCCGTTCTTTCGCTGTCCATTCGCTCTACATCTCCAAACCAACGCAGCACCCCTTTCTTGATTCTGTCGATAATGCATGTCTCAGCCTTACACAGTTCACGGATCTCGACATTTGTACACCTATTATACATCGTTTTACCACACATTCGCCTGAGGGATCGCATTTCGACAGCATTCAACCTACTTTCATCATTATTTTTCCAATTCCATACTTCGCTCCCATACATTAGAGTTGGAACTAGAGCTCCGTTGTGAACTGCTAGTTTAGCCTCCTGCGATAAACATTTGTTTGCCAAAGTAGATTTTAGTGCACCATTCACCCTGTTCCCGGCACTCACCCTCCTTTCAATATCTTTATCGGCCTTTCCGTCCCTAGTAAACATACTTCCCAGGTTCACAAATTCTTCTACCTGATTCAGAATATCTCCATTCACGCTGATCTCACATTTAGTTATATTTTCATCCCTTTCAAAAACCATCACTTTCGATTTATCAACATTCATAAGCAAATCGCTTTTCTTGCATACCTCGTAGACTTTTGTTACCAAGAATTGAAGGTCTTCTTTGCTGCTAGCAAGAAGCACGGCATCATCCGCATACAGAAGACAGTTAACAGTATACATTTCAGCGCTTTGAGAATTGATTTTAAAGCTAACGGGTGTTTTTTGCGATAGTGTTTTCATATTTATTTATTTGTATATACGCCTAGAGGGCTATTACGTGTTAGCGTTTAATACACATAGACATGCCCTGAGCCTTATCCACCATGTGTTATACATATATAAAGATTAATAAAAGAAATAATAAAATAAACATATTTTAAGTTTGTGCAAATATTTGCAGACACGTACTGGATTTTACCCCTTAGGGAACTAATATTAACGTATTACAACAGAGATGGAAAACATTTAAGAGAAGGCATTCACTGGGCTTATGACCTGTCATTGGCTGGTATTTAAGTGGCCACTTTACACACTGTATAACATTCACCATTCTGCCTATCTTTGAACATCCATTTTTTCTTTTTTTATTTAGTTAATATTATTTCACATTACAACTTTTAAAATATTAAACATATTTTGTCCCGATAAACTGTCAAATCATAGTTTGACTTCGGGTGCTCAGACATAACATTATAAACATATGAAATAAAAATGAACATAACTTTTTTTGTATTTATTTTGTTTTTGAAGCTTTAAAATAAAAAAAAATAAAAAAAAACTACAACACAATATAAAATAGTTTAAATTTCAAAAAGTATTTAAAAAAGAGAAAAAAAGTCAGTTAAATAAAATAATAAAACACACATGCATTATGGCTTAAATGTTTTCAATAGAAAAATTGTGAGAGCTCATAAATGCAACTAAAACAAGATAAAAAATAAAAGTAATAACAATATAAATCAATAAATCGAATTTAAATCTATAAAAATACTAAAATTAAAAGTACCTATTAAAATTCTGATCTAAATTACGTAAATAAAAGAGAGAAGGTGAAAGAAAAAATGAATTAAATTATTCAAACAAAAGATAAAAATATTGCATTTTTTTTATTTTTAAGTTTGAAATTAATAATAAATCAGTATAAAAACAGTCTGTCTTCTTACCACTTTCTTAATAAAAACAATTTAAAAATTACAAAATGAACAGATCAAACAATTAATGTATGGATGATTTTGAGGAATACAGATATTCCAACATAGATAAAATGGTAAATGTAATACAGTGTGTAATCATCATTCCATGTCCGCTCCCTATTTGGAGCATATGGTGTCCACGAAGATCTTCCAGTCATCTCTGTCAGCTGCCAGCTCCTGTGCATCCTCCCAAGTCAGGTTCGCGTCCCGTAGTTCTGACATGAACTGCCGACGAACGTAAAGTAGGCAAGCGTGGTTAAGGCTCTCAAGAGGCATCCGCAGAACATGGCCGAGCCAACCGTATCGCCTCCGCTTGATGACAGTTGTTGTCACCGGAGTTAGCTGCGTCCGTTCTCTTATTACTTCATTCCGCACAAAGTCAATCCACCGCACACCCAAGATTCACAGAGAGACACCTATTTTCAAAACTCAGTTTATTGCTGTTTTGGGCCTTAATGAGGTGCCACGATTCGCATCCATATTTATTTATTTATTTATTTTTGCACCACAACAGGCCAGGAGGCTCAATTACAGTGGTAAATTTCATCACAGAACACCCAGGCTTGAGAAAAATCTTATTTTTATTTTTTTGTGTTCTCACCGGGAATCGAACCCGGAACCTTTCGTGTGTGAGTCAAGCATCTTGACCACCACACCACGGAGGCCGGATGGAGAATAGTTATTATGCAGGCATTATATTGCCGGCATTAGGTTTTCACTGAATAAATATCAATGTGTAAAGTGGCCATTTAAACCAGCTAATAACAAATCATCATCCTCGAGTATTCTTGTGTTATGTGGTCTCCATATTATGATGTTCACATCAAAAATATTGAATCAGTTTAACGTCGATTATTAAGAAAGATAGGCTGGAGGTTAGGCTTATCCAGAAACCAATATACGTATAATGAATTAGAAAATAGCTTAAATATATTTTTTCTTCAAGACCACCGAAATAAATCCGACCTTCTAGTCCTATTTACAATTATCAACTCACTCTTTGATGCGCCTGAACTACTGAGCACAATAAAATTAAATATCCCAATTAGAAACCTCAGACAAAACTTACTCTTTTATACCGATACCCATAGAACTAACTATCGTTTTCATTCTCCTATGCTCACAATTCTTAGGTCTGCCAACGAACATACCAGTCTTGATTTCTCTGATAACAAGTTGTCTTCTTTCATACGATCACTGAATTAAATTAAAATTCTAACACCTCTCTCCCGCTTCCACTCCCACTAAGTCTACTATATACCATTGTGGCTTTCTACTTTCCTTGATACTATTTTTTTTTTGTTAAAATATGTCCTTAAAAATAAATAAATAAACTCTGTAAATCCCATATTCTCTGCTATTAAATGTTCTCCATCTCTGTTGTAATGCGTTAAATAATTAATCATAACTATTTTTAACTCGTAAAATATAGATCAATTATTTTCTTGGTAAAACTCGTATTATCCAGTTTCCTCACAAAACATCCGACAGTTGATGAACTGATAAACCCATATCTGTAGCGCATGTAGGGTTGCCACCTTTCAAAAAGGGCAGCATCGGAGATTTCAAAAAAAATGCTATTTTTATAGGTGTGGCCCGTGGACTTGTGCCGTAGACTACGGATCAAAGGTCGAAGTTTGCACCCCGCTCTACCACAACTTCTTAATTCCTATTCTATAATATTTAATTATTTACACCTCCTTCTTCTTCTCTGGTCTCAATCCTGGGATTGGCTGGCAGAAATTACTTTCATTCTTTTCCTCCATTCCTCCCTGTCTTGTGCGGCTCTTTTAAAGTCAACATATGATGAGCAGCGCACGTCCTCTAATAGGTCCTCCAGGTACTCTCGGCGTGGGCGTCCCCTAGAATTTGTCCCCTCGGTCATCCCCTCCATTTATGACATGCAGGAGGCCTTCTTCACGTATTACATGGCCGATCCATCTCGCTCGCCTTTCGGACAAGGTCCTGAGCAGGTGCCTTCCACCTTCGATTCTTTGGAGAACCTCCTCATTTGTAATGTGGTCTCTCTAGGAAATTCCTAGTAGTCTTCTATAGGACCACATCTCAAAAGCCTCTACTCTCCGTTTATCTCTTTCGGATAGGCACCATGTCTCGCAGCCATACATCAAGATACTCCATACATAGGTCTTGATTAGGAGTATTCTTAGTTTTAGGTCTATATTATTTGATTCTATTATTTTTGACCTTTTATTAAATGCAAGTCTAGCTTGATGTATACGGCTGTCGACCTTGCTCTTAGACCGACCGTCCCACGTTATTTTGCTCCCGAGGTAGACAAATTTTTTTTTCTTACCATTGATGTAGATTAATATTTTTCAAAGTGGGCGGTGAAGGTCTTTAGGGGGGCGGTAGAAGGCCCAGAAAAAAATTGGGGGCGTTGAGGCGGTCTAGGAGGGCGATGGCTGCTTAAAAAATATTTGTTTTAATTTGCTTTGTGTTAAAGTTTTTGTGGGGCTCTAGTTTTTTTTTCATTCTCTAAGTAGTGTGTAGTCGAATTAAGTTTGAGAAGAATAATATATATTGTTTAATTTCATCCATGTTTGCACTCCTAAAATACTTAATTAAAATTTAATCAATATATTTACAAAAATTCATATGTGCACAGCAAAATGATGCAGTTATTGTTGTTCTTAAGTTTTTTATATTTAATTTTTATTTTATTAAAATACTAGATACATCACCATCTTGTACGTAGTAAATAAGTTTTGTTTAATAAATAGTATATATAAAAAAAGCAAACACATAGTAAAGGTTAATAATTTAGCGTATTTTATATATAAAAATGTTTGTCACCGTATTTATCAAATGTATCATAATTGTTAAGTATATTTTCTCTGTCTAACTTTTTCTGCTCGTCTAAATCCTTAATACTATCACCATCTCCTCCATTTCTCGGTACTTTCCCTCTTTTAACACCCTTCCTGTCTTTTTCCAAAATTTCCTCGGCTAGAGCAGTTAGCTTTTTCTTCGGCACCAAAGGTTGTATGAAGGTTTTAAAGACGTTTTCAAGAATGCTGATAACCCCCAAAACTGATAGTCCTAACAGAAATCCCTGAAAACATAAACAAATATCGTATTTAAAGAAAAGTTTGGCCGGGCAGTGCTGACGTGGTATTTTTTTCTCACTTATGGTTTTTTTTTACATAAATGTATTAATTTATTTAATAATTCACAAGAATACCTTAAATAATTGAATTAACGATGTATTCCTCACTGGAAAAACCCGTGCCGAGGGAGACATTTTACAATTTTAGTTTAGTGTGATATAAAATATATTTTACTCATTAAATTGTTCTATACATTTAACATAGACAAACGAAAAAAAAAAAAAAATTATAAAGGGAAAATTAAATATGTGCGTTTTTTAAATACATTTCATCATTTCCTTTCCACATCTAATGGTGCATAGGGTACTGCATTGGTATACCAATCGCAGCGTATCTTGATCATTTTTTGTTACATGAAGGTTCGATGATCAGTCTTATGCTTCAGGTACCAGTTCAGGGACTTGGAAATATTTTAGTGTGAAACACTTTTTTTAATAAATATTTCATGTCAACCATGTCAGAAATCGATCCCGAGACCTTGCATGGCAGGCAAACGCTCTGACCACGAGGATTTTGAGGGTAATTTTCAACGAGTTGTAAATAACTCACTATTAGAACATGGGAATCATGTTGCTGTAGAGTTAAATTCGAACCATGGACCTTTAAGCCGTGAGTCCTAGACACTAGCCAATGGGCCACAACCCATTCAAAATTATTTATGTTTTAAATACAAATATATTGTTACAAATCTCAACTAAGTGTAGGTAGCTTGGATTATAGAAATTATAAGGTGACCATACTTTTCGGGTTGATTGAATTTCTGTCCATTAATATATATGTTCATTTTTTGCTTGTTTTCGAGTATTTAGATATGTCCAGAACATTTTTCGGCAGTTAAAGGGTTTAGGTCCAAGATATACGTGGGAACATGGACCGTATGATGTTCGCATTCTCGGTACCGGCTGTAGTTCTTCAATGGCTTCCCGGGTTCCTTTGTTTTTAGCTTTGGTCTTGTGTTTGTGTTTGTGCCAATAACATAGTAAAACCCGTTTAAAAACTTGAATAGCATCCATAACAGCCGCTATTCTGAACACATATATCGAATTGGTGACAACAGGCAACTTTAACATTGTCTTAAGGATTCTCTTTTGAGATACTTTTAGAGGGTTAGGTGCGGGTTTAGATGCTTTATGGCAGTGGTCGGCAAACTCATTAGTCAAACGAGCCAAATATCAGCGGTACAAGAATTTAAATTTCTTTTGCGAGCCAAATTTGTTTTCGTGTTAAAAGGTTTCCTCAAAGCTAACGGACCTTATTATGTAGTAGAAGGTTTGCGTATTCACTCCCTATTTCAACAAAAAACTCTTTGATTTAGCGATAATTGATCAATTGTGTCGACAATCTTGATTACCAATTCCAAAATATTGAGTTTCTTCTTGAAATATCTTCGCATAAAGCGCTTCTTGGTGAATGATGCAACGACAAACAAGTATCTCATGAACAATTGTTGCCTTCAAAATAGAAACAAAACCTTCTCTCTCTCCGGTCACACTATTTGTCCCATTTGTTGAAATCGAAACAATTTTATCGAGTGTAAAATGCTGTTTCTTTGTGCATTTAATGACAGCATTTGCAATTCCTCGCCACGTGTTTTACCTTTTAGTGGCAATAATCCTTAAAGTTCTTCATTGAGACCCGTTGACAAATATAAGCGAAGAGTGAATCTTGGGTTGTGCGAGCCGCACTCAAATGTCTAAAGAGCCACATGAGGCTCGCGAGCCGCGGTTTGCCGACCACTGCTTTGTGGATATGTAAAATAGGTTATATATTAAAAAATATTGATGATTTTTCTTTAAAGGGTGTAGTTGCTCCCATGGTAGTATGGTGGACTTCGGATCGCATATTCGTAATGCTCCGGTATCACTCGGAAATACGTCTCCCGTTCGGGATGTTTCGGAATCACTCTGGCGCTCGTTGTAAATAAGCATTCTTCAATTTCGTAACGCCTCGAAATCACCTCTGAGTAGCGCCTACTAACGTCACTCAACATAAACATTCTTATTTTCATTGTAGTATCTCGACTACACCATAAATGTATTTTACAAAACTTGGTTTGTTTCTGTTATTGCTGGAGTAGATATCGCGTCAGGCATCGCAATCCGACACGTTCGCTATTTACAAATCGACACTGATACGGTTTCGGGTATTTACGAATATGCCTCTGGATCAGATGTTTGAAGATTAAACTTCGCCTTTCTACAACTTGATTTCCATTTTCTAAAACATTTATGTATTACCAGTTAAGAACGTGTCAAAAAACTCACACGCATTTATTTGAAATAAAATAATGTATCAGTCGCTACAATCAGGGGGTTTATAAAGAAACCTGATTCAAGAAACGATTAAAACAAACTCGTTAAATGGTCGATTTGCCAATGAGAACGGAGACCAATTTATCATTTTAATTTTCCGTCGAAATCCACAGGTTCTACCTTCAGTTTGTATTGCTTTTTAGACCTCATACAATCAAATTTGAGAAGCTTGTTTAATTTTTCATTTCAGTCACGTTCCATTACAAAGCCTTCAAAGTGGGGGGCTAAAATCCGCCATCAAATGGTGTATTCACATCAAGTATGCAAGGACGCTTCGTGAAAATTCCTTCCTCGTCTCTGTGATCCCCAAAAATACTTATTTAACTTACCTAAATGATGCATGCTTTATATTTATCAATTTATTTCCCATTTTAAAATTCCGAACTCGGAGAGCAAAAATGAACACGTGTAAAATATTAAAAAACTTTTTTCATTACCAAACTGCCTCCAAAGTCAGCAAGGAAGAGGGACCAGTCATAACCGTGAGTTTCTTGGTAAACTGATACAGTTTTTGTATTAAAATATATGTACAGCTGCAAAATAAAGAAAAGGTTTTTTTTATTTTATTTATTTCATGGTCTTGCCATGTCTTTCTCGGTTTTCATATATTTCTGCATCCATCAACATTCGCATTATAAATATTCTTAGTCGTTCTTTCGCTGTCCATTCGCTCTACATTAATATTTAAAATCTTAAATATGAAGTCAATTTCTATTATTTTTTATTTTACATATATTATTAAATCTAAGCTCAGTGGGAATTAAATTAATAATGTAAGGTACAATATAATCCAATTAACAATACATATTTGTTTAAAGCTCGTAATATTTATCAAATTTTAATTTTTCAGTACATGCCATGTTGGTTCAACACCCGCTGTTTCGAGAACGAAATATCAGTCATCCCAGAACCAGCATGCGGGTCTTCAATACAGTACTTAAAAAAACAAGTCTTCTGATACTACAAAACGTTTCTTTTTGGGCACTCACCGGGAATCTAACCCGGAATGTGTGAGTCAATCATCTTAGGCATTACTATACGGAGGCAGCCTTTTGTCATTGTATTTCTGCACATTTTTTTTTCTATTTTTTATCACCTACCTGTGTCTGATACCTTTCTTTTCCTGTTTTAAAAGCCCAAGAGCTGGTTAGGGCATCCCAGTGAGTGAGTGAATTTCTGTCAACGACATACGCGCGGTATAGATAGGACCGGCATCGCCTAGGGCAGTCACATTCGTTGTTTACAGCATTTACCAATCTAGAAGACATCGAAACTGTTATTTCATCATCACCATTTCTCAATACACAGATACACACCCAGTGCTGCAAAGGGCACAGCATCGGTACTCCAATTCCAGCGAAACTAAAGTGCTTAGTCTAGCTTTTTAGGTGCCTGTTCAGGGCCGCGATTACAAATGCTATCTTCATCCCCACATATCGGGACTGTATAAAGTAAAATCAATATTTATGTACGAAAATGTGTATTTTTGTATGAACTCGTATGAAATTCGTCGGTAACCTGTAATTAAAGATGTTTAAAAAAAAGTATACATTTTCCATCTAAATAATTATCGATAGATGTTAGTCCTGCACATTATTTTATTTTATTGGGGAAATCAACAGTTCTACATACATATTTATAGTTACCAAACAGATATAGTGTATAAACTCAGAACTAATAACAGATTTCCACAAAGTATACGAAGTTAGTAAAGTAAATATATTACATATTAAATAAATACATATAAGTTTATACATATAAAAATGTTATTTTCATGCATTCGTAAATATTTTTCAATAATCAAATATTTTTTTATATTTATTTTTTAAAACAGTAAGTTATTGTAAATTGGGCGGGATTACGACAAGAATGCTTGAAGAGAGGATAAGGAGGGGAAGGGAGATGTACATATTTATTATTATAATGTCTACTAAGTTACATAATGCATTTTTAGTGTCAATTTAAATCTCACAGAGTGATGTTTGTTAATCTATATCATTGAATTTTGATTGAGAAATTGTATTTTACTTTTGTTTTTTACGTATTTAATTATATGGGATTCTTTATAGTCATTGATCCGTGCTAGAGTTCGAAAAAGATTTATTTATTTTTTATAATTTTGAACCGACATTTGTACATTCAATAATCTATAAATGAACGAATGAAACGTTTACATTTTGTGTGAAATGTGGTGAAGTAAAGAATTGTGGATTCTTTTTCGCAACAGAGAGGGAAAACACTTTTGAGAAGGGAATATGGAAGTCCAGGTATTTACAGGGCTTATGTCCTGTCGTTGGCTAGTTTACATCCACATTTTCTCATTTCTTCCATCTGTTGACTCTTCTGAAGTAAAAAAGCTGAAACCTTTATCGTGCGGGTGAGAATCATCCGGCTAAACCGAAATATTTGATTGTTTCTGGTCCAGTATTACAGTGAGAGTAAATGTTTATCTACAATGTAAAATTACGTTTTCTGTATGAAAAATAAAATTTGCATATTCAACAATATTTTGAGTATTTCCAAAAGTCTGCAGACAGGCTGGATTCCCTTGGGGTTTCCTCCCTCATACAGAAAACTTAATTTTACATTGTAGATAAAATTGGAGATAAGCGTTTACTCTCACTATAATACTGGCCCAGAAACAATTAAATATTTCGGTGTAGAACCAACCACCTTTAAAACCATTTTACATCCATTCTGCAAGGACTTATTATGACCCCAATCATTTTATGTATTACGGCAAGATGTTTGACGATTTAAATCATGTCCTTGGACTATGCGATATTGCAGCGAAACTCCCTCTTTTTAATTCATATTTCATGCCGTCAAAAATCAAACCCGGGACAATATTAATGAGAACATAATTCAGATATTCAGATTCCAAAAAGTAAATGCCAAAATGATAAAATAAAAGTCCTCATTTATTGCGTATCTTTCAAATGATTGGATATGGTACCAATGCTATTTTCGTATTAGAAATTGAAAATCTTACCCTAAAAGTTCTTGTTGCGAGACCTTATAGATTGTCGCTGATACAAATTATATGTGTTGCTGGCTGAAATTGTAGTCTACAACGATCGGACGTACTTACTGTATGTAATACACGATGAGATCTTTCATGTCAGAGTAATTGCTGCATCTTGGTACGTCAGACTCTATCCATGGTCCTGAGCATCCTATTTCCTCGATCACGTCTTTTGATCTGCATATCTCCGAACACTACAGTTGAAATAAAATACATATTACAACTTGCACATTTAAAAATATATTTCAACGTGAAGACTTAAACCTCTTTTCTTCAGCTTTCCTGTGAATAAAGTACTACTACTACTACTACTACTACCATCACGCCATTTCCCCGTAGGGGTAGGCAGAGAGAATGGACCGCCATACACGTCTATCCTGGCATACACTCCTAGCCTCTTCCACATTCATACATCTTGTCATACATGCCCTTCGGTTCTGTCTGCTTTTGACATGACCAGACTTAAGATTTTGGTTTATCTGATCATGCCACGTCTTCCTTGGTCGTCCTCGTCTAACGTTGCCGTTCATTTTTGCCATATATACTTGTTTTACCATTCTCTCGTCGTCCATTCGTTCTACGTGACCAAACCATCTCAGAGACCCTTTCTTAATCTTATCAATTATACTTGTCTCAGATTTACACTCTCGCCTGATTTCATCATTCGCAACCCTGTTATACATTGATTTCCCACACATTCGTCTAAGAGATCGCATTTCAACCGCGTTCACTCGGCTTTCATCCTTCCTCTGCCAGTTCCATGTTTCACTTCCATACATAAGTGTTGGGACTAAAACTCCGTTGTGCACTGCCAGTTTAGCTTCGATTGACATATTTTTATTAGAAATTACTGTGCTTAGTGCTCCGTTCATTTTGTTGCCCGCATTCACTCTTTTTTCAACATCTTTTTCTACTCTTCCATCTCTTGAAAACATGCTTCCCAGGTACACAAATTCTTCTACTTGCTCGAGACATTCGTTGTTTACATTTATTATGCAGTCAGTAACCTCACTATCCCTTTCAAATACCATCACTTTTGACTTACTTTCGTTCATCGCCAATTCGCTCTCCAGGCATACATCATACATTCTGTGAATAAAGTACTTTTATTTTATTACATAATAAAAATAATTCAGTTCAAATCATCCTTCTTAGAATGAATTTCCAAAAAAAAAAGCTTTTACAAACCTGTCTTAAACATAGTGTTATGCATTCAACTTTAAAGCAAAACAGCTTGTTAATAAACATATATAATCAGATAAACATAACATATATTATTAGAAAACTCGCATAATATAATAGTAGATGATCTTTGTCTTGATATTTTCGGAGAACCTTATTTTGTTTTTACTAGTCTTTATTTATAATAAAACATGTTTACCGAGTTTCTACAAAAAACATAAAAATACGCGTTAGTCCCTTTGAACCGCTTTTCTAGCAGTTTGTCATTAGGTGCTCAAACATAAGTTCAATGATTTACATAAAAAGCTATAGTAAACTAATATAAATGTGAAAACTACAAGGTATACCCTAACACAAAAAAAAGTTTAATATCAAAAATTAAAAAAATAAAAGATCCTGTCATTACCGTGTCGATACAATTACTTAAATAAATCATTTATACCTAAATAAGTACAAAAAAGATCTCTCTTCCAACCAATTACGCAACAATATTATTTAACTCTGGACAGTTTTTTAGATTAAAAGGATATTGAACATTTGAATACGGAAATTATTTTTAATATAGAATCACTACAAAAAAGGCGCCTTACATCTGATTTAATTTTTCTTTTCAAAATTCTAAATACTACGGTTGATTCGCCGTATCTTTTACAAAATATTGGTTTCTGTTGTCTTCTTCGCTATACCAGATTAAATTCCCTTTTTTATGTACCAACTTGCAAAAACAATTATACCTCGAATTCATTCATTAGACGTACTTGTAGAAATTATAATGGACTCAGTATTTATGTAGACATTTTTTACTGCACGTTGCATTTATACAGAAAATTTCTTCATGGGGTCGATTATTTGGGATAGTTGCTGAATGTTCCTCTTGAGTGGTTTATGCTATGTATATGTGCCGCATGTAATGTAATGTATATGTTTGTGTATGTTTTATATGTGCGTTCATGTATGTGTGCGTGGATAGCTCGGAGTGCGCATTCGGTATTTTAATTTATTTTAATTTATTACCTCCATGGAAAACGCAAATGTGAACAATTATTCTTTTCTCATTTGAAATTCTTTTTTTTTGTCACATTTAATGTTTATATCTTTTGCATAATTTATGAAAACTTAATTGGTCTTTTTATGTTAAAAAATGTTGTTTTTAATACTTATTATGTATGACTGAATGTCTTCTGAATAAAATAAAAGAAAAATTGAATTTCAGATGTGATTTAACCTCAAAATAACTCACGCGCACCCGTTCTATAAATGGTGACCCCGTAGTCTTAAACGTTTAATTTACAATCTATATTTTATCTTTTTTAATAACCGCGTGGTAGGGCAGCGATAAGTTGAAATGACCTTGAATATATCTTCTCTTTAAGACCATATAAATAAATCCGACCTTATAGTCCTATTTAAAATTCTCAACTCACTCTTTGATGCGCCTGAACTACTGAGCTCAGTAAAATTAAATATCCCGTCTAAAACCCTCAGACAAAACTTACTCTTTCATACCGATATCCATAGAACTAACTATGGCTTTCATTCCCCTATGCCCAGAATTCTTAGGTCTGCCAACAAACATACCAGTCTTGATTTCTTTGATAACAAGTTGTCTTCTTTAAAACGATCACTGAATCAAATTCAATTATAAACACCTCTCTTCCGCATCCACTCCCACAATGTCTAATATAAACCATTGAGTCTTTCTAATTTTTTTATAATAATTTTCTATGCATAAACATGTCTTTAAAAATGCCCATTGGGCGTATATATAAATAAATAATTAAGACATTTGCATTTTTCAAGCAACTTTTTTTTAATTGATGATGATGAATATGAGTACAAAGTATTACCTACCACACGTGAACAAGATAATTTTTATGTGAATTGTTCGCTTACCACTGACGAACTATATCCTTCGTTGGAGTCGCAAACCTCGGGACCCCTGGACAGCATGTTTACCTGTTGGACTTCCAACTTGACATCAACATGTTCCCCAACATTTACATAAATGTACTCCATCTGATTGGTAGTAGTCTTTTCTAAAACATCAAACAAACATATTCAACGCTTCAAGTTGTTTCAACCAAAATGCAATATTTCCTACATCTTCGGATTCTTGTAGTCATTAATTGGTTTCATGCTTTGGTGCTGACTGCCAACTTCTTATGTACGAGTACTAACCAATATGACGCATTGTATGTTTCAAAGTACTACGCAGCTATGATGTGAACTTTTTACAGTGATGAATAACATATTGTATAAGATATTTTTAAAGATTGGAAGACAGTGACGCATAGCAATATTAGTTTCATAATATATTTTTCCTTAAAAATAGTATGGTTTGTGTTACTTAAGTTTAATATACAAAAGCAAGACAAATCTGCATTTTTAAGCTTAAAATTTTATCGTTTTATTTATTATCTATTACGCCCAAAGAGGGGAGTGGGGGTCGGTAGTGTATCTTCGTAATCGCTCGGGATATTTTATCTTCAACTTTGACATCATAATGAAGGTATGTCACTTTAGTGCGTAGATATGTGTACTGTGGCGTACGCTTTCCCTTGTTACTTATCGATTTACCCACCAAAAACTTGAAGGGGGGTCAGTAATGTATCTTTATAATCGTTCGGGAGAATATATCTTCAACTATACCGTCATGGTGAACGCATGACGTCCTTAGCTTCCCATTGTAATCGCGGCCCTGTGCCTCGATTATGAACGCTATCTTCATCTGTATATATCGAGACGGTATACTTAACTTCTGTATTATCTGTATCTTATCTCGGTATGTTCTACCTACTTGTCATATCGACATATGATCAAAACAAGCCAATGGAATGATCGCAAACAATTAGTCCGCGTTTCTTACGTCATTAACATTTCAAATAGTTCTCATTTTTATTTTAAATAGGCTTCTGTAATAAAAGGGCTCACTTCAAAGCGATTATAAACTTTAATAAATCCCAATTCAATAAAAAAATGCTCGCTTGAATATGAATTTCGCATGCCTTTTGGAAATCACCTATACGGTACACTTAACGATTGTCTGTATGTATCTACTGATCTGTACCGATCGACTACAAAGCCGGCTCCTGTAACGTCTCGATACAAACACTCGAAAAGATAGTAAAACAGATGGAAAAAATATAATTACTAAATTATTTTTTTCGAGTGGTAACTTTCTGACGCATATAATCTGTGTCTGGCGCCTAGATGCTCTTATTTGTTAATAGAAGAGAACCTAGTGACATTATTTCCACATCTAGGCGTTCGTAATATAAACATGACAGTTATATCGGAATTTAAATTGACTTCAAAACTTACTTATTTCTCTCTCATATTTTTAATAGGCTTTTTATAAAAAAAGTGCTAACCTCAAAACGATAAATTTTTTTAATAAATTATAATTAAAAGAAAAATTGCTCGGTGGAACAAAATTTTCGATACTTTTATTGCGTAGATAAACGTATCGATGGGTTCTAGACTCCTCGGTATAAAATGATGAACTTACATCAAAACTTGATGGTGGTGGTATCGGTACCATACCTTTGTAGTCGGTTGTTAGACTTTTATCTCCAACTATGACGTCATACTGAAACTATGTAATTTTAGAGCGTAGATATGTGTACCGTACGTATGCACGCTTCCCCTTGATTCATATCGATGTACCTACCCAAAACTTAAAGGGGGGGGGGGGGGGGTCGGTAGTATATCTTTATAATCGGTAGAGGGAACTATACCGTCAAGGTAAAGGTATGACGTCTTTATCCTCCGATTATAATCGAGGCCCTGGTCCTTTAAGAATTGGTATATAAGGTAAGGGTAAGCGCTAACATCCCCAGGTTAAACCAGCGCAGCGGTCCCCTGATGATCTTTTGTAATATAAAGCATCACATTCGCATATAATATGTACAGATAGTTCATCATCTGCACTGCAGAACCTATATCTAGCAGTGGCGAACAGTAATTTTATTTACAAGAAAGGTATTTCCATTACGATTGAAATTTGAAATGTCAACCGGCCGATTAGTTCTAGAAATGAATAATTCCAAAAACAGCCGCGTCAAGCGCCACATGTCCCGCGATATGATTGCATGAAAGTAATGCTGGTCAAAGAAAAATAGCTCTTAAGAAATAATGCTCGAAAGTCTCGATCGAGAATCATAAAATAATTTGTGTAATCTGCAAGTTTACTCCAGGAAAAAAAAACTGGTACCGGGTTTAAGGTGTTCAAAATAAAGTATACTTATTTGAATGAAGAAATAAGCAGGAATAATCTGTTAGTTTCATTGCCCACTACTGGCGCTTGGCGTGTTTTATTAATGTTTGGATTAAAATATAAACGGTGGCAATGATTTATAAGAAATAATAATTATTTCTTTATTTTTCTGTAAATAAAGAATGCACACGTTCTCTTGTATTTGGATCCTCTGCCTCTGATCACCCAAGGAGTTCTTTATCTTAGGCCGTTCTTTCATTGTAAATATCCGTGTTTTTAATTATGTTTGTTGTGTTAGCTATGTTTGCTGTGGTTGAAAGTCATTATTTTTGTATACGTTTATTTGTGTAAATTGTTTGTAGATGTAGATATTTTTAGATAAAAAAAACAGAGGCATTGAGGGGATCCTGTGGGGTGAGGACGACGTGTTGGCCTCTGTCCACACATCCTCTTCCCCCTTCCTTAATCTGCATAGAGTTAGTATTCGTTAGAAATATTTACAATAAGTCCCCGGGACTCTTTAACAGCTGCGGGTAGATAGTGGGCTTAAGGATCCCCCTCGATGTAAACAAACTTACCATAAAACATTGTTATGGATAGTCAAATATAATAGTAAGCTGCGCATAATCGCTTATATAGACGATTCGCCTCTAATATTTTGAGGTTTTAGAAAAATTCCTTGCAAGGTGTATTTATTTATCAATTTTATTAGTTTATTAATTGAATTTGCAGCGCCCTGTAAGGTTTCTAGTAAAAACCTTAACTTGGTTTCGGCTAAGTTTCATTAGGTTTTAATACACCATTATTAATTTTAAAACTGACCCTTTAATTTAATTGTTGCTCTTACCTGCGAAAGGTTCTTCTTCTTGGTGTATGAAGATATGGTAGCCTGGGGGTATGGTGCTACTACTGTTTTTGATATCAGTCATGGAATGACTCAAAAGAATTGAATACCCCGTCTCTTTATTAGCAGTTGTCAACTCTATAGTCGGGTATATAGTTTGACATTTTCCATAAATAAAATGTAGAGTGTTTTTTATTACAGTACCTAAAAACATATTTAATTTGTATTTATAAAAAAACAATGTACATACATTAGTTGATTACAGAGACATAGTTTCTAGAGACACAACCAGGAACGACACATGTATGTGAACCTACAATACGATCTTAAATGTAAATACGTAGTCAAATACCAATTTTATCGATCTAAATTTTCTTTTATGTTCAAAGCATTAAATATGTTGTCAAACATTTTAATTGATGTTAGTAAATATTAATATATAACCACTTACCGACTTTTTATGTCTACTGGTTCCGGGACATGCCCGTCTCTTCGTCAAGACACTCACTACACCTACATGCAAATACTAAAATACAATATCGCCTTTACCATCACCGCAGTATGCATAGTATTTACACAAAAATAAATAAATTACACGCAGAGTTAAAGGGGATACAAACACCACCATGTCTGAACATGCACTAAAATTAGGTTCATAATATTAAGCGATATGTTGCAGAATGTGTGGGGGGGTGATGGGGGTGTTTTTATCCCCTTTAACTCTGCATGTATTTTTCCGTAAATACTATGTATTCTACGACGAGGGTAAAAGTGAAAGTGTATATTTATATTTGCGTGTTGGTGTAGTGAGTGTCCTGACGAAGAGACGGTTACGTCGTGAAACCGGTAGGCATAAAAATTCGGTAAAGGGTTAAATACCAATATTTAGTAACATTAATGTCATTTATGTATTTTACAATGCAATGAATTTGTTAATATTTTGACCAAATTAGTTTTCTTAACCCTGTAACCTTAGGTGACAAAATGCGTAGATTTTTTTTGATTTTCGAAATCAACATTTTAATCGTAAATTTAAAATATGTTATCTTCATCATACCCCTGTCCGCACCTGGTGGTGCATAGATCACTATATTCGTACACTTAATGCAGCGTTTTTTAATAATATTTCATGTCAACCTTCCCAGAAATGTATATGTAAATATTGTATGGTTTCATTTTTGTCACTTCATTCGTCGATATTTTTCTATGAGGAAGCTTAGTGCTACGGGAAATCGGATATAAAAAATATTTTCTCTCGCGCGGTAAAAAGTAGAGCATTTAATTGTACTACGAAGTTCCTCTAAAATATATGAAAAAATTAATAAAAATGTTTTTAATACAAATAAAAACAATAAATAACATCAAAGTTCTTTGCACTCAATCAATATTAGAATGTTGTTATAGATTTCCGATTGCCAGTGAAGCAACTCACCAATTAGGAAAACGCCAACAAAAATGGAAGCCAACTCACCGGAGTGAACTAGTGATGTCACGCGGGGAGTATTTAAAAGTTACAAAACTTTAAATTCGTAACGATGATAATACGATACATAAAAATGTATTTTTTATTTTTTTATTAACAAATATAAAAAATATTTTAAAAACCACTAAACTTCCTTATTATTCATTTATACGAGTTATTTTAAAGTGTTTTAAAATACCTGTGGCATTATGCTGTAGCTAATCCGTTTCGTTAATTCATTCGTATCGTATGAGAAGAAACGAGAGCGAAATACGGGTTTGATTGCATTAGAATGAGATGGATATGGCGAACGAACGAACTTACGAAACGAAATCGTGACAGAACAAGCCTGCAGCTCTAAAATCATGTGGGTATTCTAAGGTCGAAATAGACCAATTTACTTGTAATACAATATTGGGTATACTCACTATCCGAAGTCGTGTTGAGGCCGATAGAAATAATATTTTCTTCGTCGTCGTACGTGGCTGCGTGCCAGAATTCGTCCAGGTCCACCTTAGCAAAAGGGAAGTACTTCCACTCCGATGTGAACCTCGGATGCCCGTATAGCCCGTGTTTCTGTTACATGTGTGTGAAATTTGTCAGCTGATTTGACTATCTACCCTTCAGGTTACATAAAAAATATTCGATTTTAAATTGTCTACATTTGTTTCTGATAAAGATACATTATCTATTTAAAAATACATGCTTGATCTTTCCTAATGCAACGTTTGATCAGTGCAATTAGGAGTTTATTTCAGTGCGCTTTACAAAGTGACATGTCTATTTTTTAGGGGATTTTAAGCACTTTTCCTGCATGGGCATAAATCTCAACCGAGTGATAATTTTTTGAAAGAGAAATACGGAACTAAGGACGCCTACCATACATTCACAGAGAATGGACCGCCACGGCGCGCCGTGAACGTGCAAACCACGAGCCCACTGCGTGATATCGCGTGATTGGCCCATTTCACACCACGGCAAAAATCTACACGGCATGATAAAATACAATACGGTGGATTGATATTTATTGTTTTACAATTATTTATTTATTTAATGCCTGGCAAACATAACCAGAACACCATAAGACCGAGTAATCTCCAGTCGATTTCCTTTTGCTGGATTTTTACCTGAGAGTACTCGCTAACTTTAAATAGTGATTTTGATAAAATTATCATTGAAATCTCTTGTGTTTAGTTTTACTATATTATTTGAATCGGGTTGTGGTCCCGTACCTAGTATTGTGGACTCACGGTTGAAAGGTCCGAGGTTCGAACCCCACTCTACCCAACTTGACTTCCATTTTCTCATAGTGAGTTATTTACAACTCGTTGAAAATGGTCACCAAAATTGAAATATTTGGGTAAATTATAAGAAGGCTAGTATTAATTTTTTTTAAATATATTAAACCGAGGCGTTGATGTTTTTATTTAAATAATTAAATATGGAGTTTTATAAAAAAAATAATTTAAAAAATCATTAAATTTAAATAGGTACAAACGAATGTAATAAATGTCAATCCACTATAATTTTACCGTGCCGTTTACATTGAGATGATATGTGTGAAATAGGCTTTTCTCCGTCGAATATCACACGGCTGGTTTGTTTATTTGGAAATTCTTGTAATAATGAACAGACTTTAGGCATTTATTGGGAGACTAATCCGCCATCGGTTGGCATTTACCATTCTGTCTTTGTTTAAACATATGTCAAAAAAACATATTTACATTATTTTAAGTACAAATAGGGCTAAAAATCACTTAATCTAAAAGTATAAGAGGTCGTAAGAGGAAACGCGGTGGCTAAGAATTTATATAAATAGGTATTTAAACATTGTTTTTCTGTCGCTCTCTCGCAAATACCTCCTCGATGCTGTACGAAAAAGACAACTACATTTTGGACTGATTATCCCTAAGTGAAAATCGACGTTTCGCTGTCTCATTTTCCGCACCCCAAAACTGAATCTATTTGATTATTATGATATAATAACTTATATTTAAATATATATTTTTAATTGGTAACTTATATATAAATATAAGTTACCAATTTTGGTACATTAAACAATGTAACAATTAAAAATATTTGATTAGCGTTTTTTTTAAAGTATCAAATAAATTTTCTGTTCCGGTACCTATTCCTTTAAAAAAAAAACAAATTTGTATACCTCACGCCCAAAGACGACAGATAAAACTGGGCGCTATTTAATATTTAAATATACATACAATATTACCAACATTTTCAAGTTCTGTTCAGTGCATTAAAAGTATATATTTTATTTTATTTTAATAAAATATCACAGCTAATAATAAATAAATAGCTCGCTGCACATTATTCATTATTCGTTCATTATGTCCCCATTTAATTTTAAAATAAACACTTTTTTCCGAAGAATGTTTTGAAATATTACTCAACTAAAATATTTTTTAAAAGGTTTCGAAAGTAGGTATAAACTTTTTTTTCTTTTTTCTTAGTAAGCTCTCTCCTATAACCTCCTCGTTATGAATACACATTTTAAAATCATTGTTTTTTGCTTAAGCACACACGCATACAATTATGTGAACTCTTTTCTTATGTATTATTTATTGTTAGATTAATAAATTGGATTTTTTAAATTGGCTCCAGTATTGTTAATATATTACTACTTATTGTTATGCAATATATCTAAAAGTCTTGAATCAAATAAATGAAAGTTTAAAGTTTAAACCATATTAAAAATAAATTTACTATATATTAAAATAAAATAAATATGGACGAAACAAAGAGATAGTGGCAAGGAAAAGAAGGACATTGATAAGGAGTGATGAAGGATGGTTAAAGGAAGTAGGAGTGGAAAATTGCATTTGATTTAATGATTAAGAGCAGGAAAAGAGACAAAACGTCTATTCTCTGTTATTCTGAATCAAGCCTATTATATGGAGTGTGAAATATATCAAAACTATTAAAATTCTTGTTAAATGCTTCACATTTACGAGGGATCGTTTCCGATGGTTAGTTTTTATTAAAAATATTTTACGAATTGTGTGACATTGTTGGTTATTTGAGGTATTTAAAACAAGGTCTTCAAATACTTTTTAAAGAAAACCATACTTCAAAAATACACAAAGATTCTTTACTGAGTGAGGTGGGTCATGTTAAACATTATGATGATCAACTTACATCAAGAACTTCTTGTTTATATGGTGGATCCCTGCAGATTGTTACCGCGGGATACTGAATGGTATCGTTGAAATCAAAATGGGTGTAAGTCGTGGTAGGAGGATTCCTTATCTTCCTTAGGCATTCTGCTATCTACAAAAGAAAGAAAAAGATGCAATGGAAGCTCATTAAAAACATGTATTACGCGTGCAAAAAAAAAAATATATCAGAACTGTAAAATAAAGAAACATGATGAGTAGGTAGAAAAATTCCGGTCGCCGAACAGTTTTGAAATTGTTGACAGGATAAAAAAAATGTGATTTGAAGCCATGGATAATATCCGCACTCCCTAATGTAGAGAAACCGAAGAAATTTCTTCTGAACCCTCTCCACCATAAGAGAGTACTTCAACTCACACGGTCCCCAAATCATCGAGCCACTCTCGAGTCTACTTCGCACCAACGGGTTATAAAGAATTCTCAGTACTCGTGTATTACCAAAAACCCTGGCAGTACGCAGGACGAATCCTAACATCTTCAACGAACTAATACAATCTGATCATAAAATGTCAGTTAAACCACAAAAAATCTCAAAGAACTCTTCTCTACCTTTGCAACTCGCCACCTACAATTAAGATCCGAAATCTTCGCAACTCAAAATTATTGTCAACACGTAATAAAAATATCTAAATTTTGACTTCATTTCTCATTTGTATTTCAAATATATATATATACAAAAACGAATCTTGTTCGTTTTTTACTGTAATTTATTTAATCTTTAATTAATAGTGTTCAAAACTCATGTAAGTGCAGATTTTTGTTTTAGTATTAAGTGTGAAGCAACCTTTTGAATAGCAAAATAGGGCCACGCGTAAGATGTTGGATGTATTGTATGATTTCGATCGACTCCCTACACTACAAACATCTACGCGTAGTGTATACACCCTTATAGACTGACCTACTGAGCCAGTAGTAGAGTCGACAATTAGCCGATCGCTAATGGGTGATCTTCACCACAACTGGTGATCTACACCAAAATTGGTGTCCCCCCAGCGGGAAAAGAATATTAGGAAGGGTGCTCATGCAGTTAGTGCTATATATTACCTGGGGTAAGCTAGACATCAAAATGGCTTCGATCATCCCACACTAAGTATGGATTATATAATAACAGATACTGAGAATTCGATTTCATGAATGTTATTTTTATTTTTTTATTTAGGCACATGTTTTTTTAATTATCAGACCTGACCCTCGTTAGCACAATAGGTCCCATCAGGACGATTCTAATGAGCCCAAACTCGATGCAGCCAACTAAGAGTTCCACTATCCATCTCTCAGCTTCATCATCAGACCCTGGTTACCAACTGCGATAAATAAGACCCATCAGAACGATTCTAATGAGTAAATATATTACGTCATATTAAAAATCGAAAACGACTAACTTATTTCCCTCGCGAACTTACTTACGGTTGATGCCATAAATTTTCACTTAAATCATCAATTTTCACTTTTATTGCTAATAGAATTAACCTAAATAAACACTCAAACTTTGTTTAAAGTGTATCCAAATGTTTGTAGACAAAGTCAAAATTTATTGCGACAGACAGGAAAAACAATTTGGAGATGGGAATATGATGTCTAGGGTTTATGACCTGTCATTGGCTGGTTTAAGATTTAACAATATTTTCAATATGTTCAAATGTCTGTGCGAGTATAAGAGGCTAGATTTCACTAAATATGGATTGTAAAAATAAAATGACATAACCACAATTTATAAAGAATACTTGTATTTTTTGTTATAAATTTCCTTTTGTCATAAATTTTCCTATTCTCAATAATTTTTCTTTTTACCTTTTTTTTCATCAAAATATCCTATTTAATAGCTTGCCCACCACATACCGCACACCGAACACATCACACCGCATCTGAGGACATAAGTTTCCTTGACGGTGTTACATACACGGAAAAGTTGCTCTTTGACGAACGAAAAAAGGCTGCCCGAATGAGCTCTCTGTAAACTGGTAGCCTTAGCATCTTTGTGCTGAAAGAAGTTAATCCAGAAGTACATAACATGCACTTCTTTGGATGGAAACATTCATATTTAATAGTAAATTTTCTCCTTCGTATTTTTTTTCACTTTGTAATATTTTTTGTTTCCTAATAAATTATCGTTTTCGCAATTGATTTTGTTTCCGTTATATTTTTTTTATTTTCGTAAAAAGTTTTCAATTTTATAAAATTTATTATAATAAATTTTCTGATTTGCAAAAAAAAATTCCCATGAGTTTTACCTTTTGTAATGTCAATCCTTTCTTTCGTTATATTTTTGCATTAAATTTACGCTTATAGTAAAAAAATACATAAACTGACCTGATAGAACACGACGATGGTACAGGTCAGTAGAACAATAGACCTGATGATCTGCTTGGGTCCCCTCAGGCACTGCGCACACTTCTCCCTGAACCCTGCCGGCTCCTCCTCCACCAGCTCTGACCTTGAGGATCTTGCTTCACTAATTTTCCTCATGACGACTCAAAGATGGTGATAATTTACATTATTAAAATGAGCCACCTAAAAATTCTTACAGACAAATTCATGATAACTAATCACAGCGCAGAGTCTAAGGGGTTGTAGCGCCCTGTCGCTTACTGAAAAGGGGTGAGAATAACAACTTTGTAAATGAATAGTAGCATAATTTTCTCCCTTCCCTTGTAAAGAAAGTGTCTTCTTCTTTGTGTCAAATATTGGGTTTTTATTACAAAACTTGATAAAATAAAATAAAATATGTCTGTTTCTTATAAAAATTCATTCAAACAATACTTTATTTATTTGCGTTATCTATCTAGAATTTACATTTATTGCTTTCAATGCTTCTATTACTGTCAATATACCTCAGTCTATGAATCTTTACAGGATGTTCACTAAACCCTGTCACATCCGAAACCACGATGATCAGTATGAGCAAGAATACATATTGCTCATTGAATTATTTTTTTAGAACGAATGAAATTTTTAAAAATTAAATATTAAAAAAAGCAAATGGTTGCTTACTTCTGCAGGGGAGAAACGAGGAGGGAGGAGAGGGGAGTCTGATACTGCGCCGCGCTCCCCTCACTTCTCCCCTGCAGAGGTAAGCAACCATTTGTTTTTTGAATATTTTATTATTAAAAAATTCTTGGTTCTAAATATTTTTTTAAATCATTTTAGATCATTGTGGTTTCGGATGTGACAGGGTTTAAAGAACACCTGTATGTAGTGATTTTTTTATCTCTCACCATCAATATAATATTCCCAATGAGGAAGTTCAGTGGTTTTTTAAAATATTTTTTGGTATCGTACGAGGGTCATTCGGACATTCGGAAAGTAGTACCCGTTGGGAATATAAAAAAATCTTGAACATATAAACAAATATGAACGTTTTATTTGTACTTACAAGTTCTTAAGAATATCTTGTACCCAACAGAACAAGACTTCATACTACATTTAATTTGCCAGAACCTAGGACCAACTCAAGGAAAAACGTCTTTTTCTTTAGAGCATTTCATTATTATAATACTGTTTTCTCCGGTCACGCAGATATTTTTCATCTCTCCCATATGAAATATAGAAGATGTCTAAGAGACAGTACACCCGTTTAGTTATATGATGTCAGTAATTATGTATGTACTCGTATGTTCATTATTATATTTTGTACCTTTTACGTTATTTTTATACAACTTTTATATTTTCTTTTTCTTTAAATTTAAACTTATCTTGTTTCTATTTAATTTATTCTTATTACCATATATAAATATGTTTTTATTTTTTTATTTGCAACTTTTAAGTGCCTAACATGTCTTAATTGTTAAATTGCTTTTATTTTGATACCGATGATGTACTTAATCAATAGCTTACACCACTGTGGAAAATTTATATTGACTGTTTTCACAATTTTCGTTTATATATTTTTTTATTTTCTGTATACAATATATGCAAAAACTGTTTTTTTTTCCAAATAAAAATAAATAAATAAATAACCTATCTTAAACTACTTCCCTTCATAGTCACCTAGCAAATTTAAGCGTTTATCGTCATGTGTGACGAGTTTTTGTATCCCAGAGTCATAATTCTCCACCGCCAGTGTATTGAGATACGTAGTCACAGCCACTTTTAGCTCTTTATCACTTTCAAATTTTTATCCTTGAGTTTTGTTAACAGATGTAACAGAATCTGAAGGAGCCAAGTCTTGACTATAGGGTGGATGGTTGAAAGTTTCCTATTTGAATTTATTTTTTATTTTTGCACCACAACAGGCCAGGAGGCCCAATTACAGTGGTGAATTACACACAGAACACCCAGGCTTGAGAAAAATCACATTTTATTTTTTTTTGTGTTCTCACCGGGAATCGAACCCAGAACCTTTCGTGTGTGAGTCAAGCGTCTTGACCTCTACACCACGGATGCCGCCAATTGTTGCACAAGTTGTCGTATTATGCCAGCCGTATGAGGCTTGGCATTATCGTGTATCGCGTATCACAACACTATATCATTGGTTGATTCGGAAGAACTGGTGGCGTCGTTCAAAGAAGTTATTTTTATGATTTTTTTCATGCATTTTCGAGAAACTTCGCTGTACAATTAAATGCTTTAATTTATTTATTTTTTTTACACTGCGCGTAAGAAAACACTTATATCCAATTTACAGTAGCACTGAACTTCCTCAACGTGACGGTGAAAGGGTATGTGAGTTCATCGGCTTGTTAGTAGACCATAAAAACCAAGTCCGATCTGGTAAACCAGAGCTGTCGCCACCACTGCACCGGCCATTTTATAACATGATAAATTGCAATATAGAACGACCTTTTCAAACAATATTTCATAATGATCTTCTTTGGGATCGAGCCCGGGACGTCACGCATAGTAAGCGAATGCACAACCTCTAAAAGATAAGACAAACTTATCCCTATTCGATTTCCTTTTTCAGTATTTTTACCTGAGAGTGGCCATCGGGGTTCTTTTTTTTACACACAGAATTGTATTCCTTATTCGCCCGGACATGATTATACTCGTATGTAAATAAAAAAATCCACTAGAAAAAAACACTTTTCATTTTAAAAGTATTTAATTCCGTAGTAATAAATTTCATGAGTGTTTTCCACTCGATGGTAACTCTCAGGCAAAAATCGGACGGGACTTTTGGACGTGAAATATTTGTATTTAAGGTGGTTCTACAATGCTATACTTAGTTTTCCTGGACTGGTAACTGAAGCGTACGGCCTTACTTTCTATGTAACAAAAATGATCGTGATACGCTGCATTTGGAGTGACAAAGTAGTGCTGTATGCACCACTAGAAGCGGATAGGGAAATGATAATGATAAATAAATCGAATTACCTGCATCTCTTTATCATGAAACATTCACTAAAAACTCTTGAGTTTTTTGTAAAGGTGAAATAAAAACTAATAGAATTCCTTGCAATTCCGTGTTTATATTCTGGTCGGCATTCGCAATCTACAAAAGGTCATATTTCTGTTAAAATAAATATATACACAAGGACCCATAACTTATTGCCTCCATATTTCATAGGAGGCACATTGATAACCGAATATTTATTTGGCACATAAAATATGTTAGGCGCAAATCAACTTTATTTACGACAGTACCTACATACGCACGTGTATTAGTATCTTTATGATGATTATCATCATCAAACCCGATTATGCATAGGGCACTGCATTGTTAAATAAAATGCATTGTAACACGACCATCTGTTACCGGAAAGCAATGTGATCAATCTTAAAATTGTAATAATCGCCTTCTAAAAAAAATTGGTTTGATCACAAAAACAGCATATCTCAATTTGCAGAAAAAACCTACAGAACTAGAAAAATCTTACGGTATATACTCGTATAATGGGAAGATTAATTCTTCTAGAAATCTAGTTCTCCTAAATAAATTCAAGTAGATTCATGAGTATTTATTTTTTTTAATATGTTTTAATATATCACCTAAATACATTTAAAGTTTGACTGACGTATCACTCGATATAAGATCTGGCTGTCTTCAAAATGCATATTTTAGATTGTGCGTTTAGCCAGAATCACCTCAACTTCACAAAAGTCGGCAGATAGTAGAGTTGAGGAAATGTGGATGTTTAAATATTGGCAGAATGTTGAATGTTACACAGTATGTAAAGTGGCCACTTTTTTGTATGAAGAGGTAACTCATTCCAAAGTCTAGCATCTTGAACGGAAAAGAAATAGCCAAAAAATGATGTGTTATGACGAGGAATGGAAAGTGTGCTCTCCTGAGAAGAGCGAAGCGAAAGACCATGATCAGAAAGGTAAATGAAATTCTCAGCAAGATATTTTGGAGCGCGAGGGTTGTAAAGAATATTATAAAGAAGTGAGAGAGGTTGAAAGTTTATGCGCTGATAAAAACAAATCCACTTGAGTTTGGAGCGAAAGGATGATACATAGTCATACTTTTTGAGATTGAAAATAAAGCGGATGCTTTGATTGTGCAAACACTCCAGACGATCTATGAGCCCATATTGGCGTCAAGATAGCAAATATTAGCATAGCATAGATAAGGCAATAGAATAGATTGGGACAGATTTTTTTAGTTGTGGTTGGAAGAAAATTCTGAAGTCTTTTCAGTGAACGGGGGGTGCGACAAAACTTCTTCCCGACCTCGGTAATCTGTTCTTGCCACGTTAAGTGTTAGATATTCCATATTCCATATTGCATATTCTGTTCTCAAAAGTGTTTTCCCTCTTTGTTGCAACAAATTTAGGCAAAATAATATGTTCAATACATAAGGATACAACATACATCAGAGTTTTAGTACGGCTGGCTGTTTTCTGCAAAATGCACATCTTAGGTTGTGTGTTCAGCCAAATTTTCAAATAAATGATTTAAAAAAAAATTGTTATGAAAATAAATGTATGCATTTGTTAAAGTAAAAAATATACCAACTTTTGTGTAAATTTGATTATTCACTCTTTTCATAAAAGTACAATTATCTCAGTTTTACTTTTCTATGACTGGCTGTTTTCTGCATAACTATGTTCAAATACATTTCGGAAAAGAAATGCTTAAAATGTGTGGATAATAATTTGAATAAGTGTAAATTTAATAACACCTGGAGCCGTGGAAAAGGTGAGTATTAAACCTAGGTCGGACTGTGCGAATTAACAGAGAAAGCAATAGTTTGTATACATTCCTCAATAACCCCTTCATTTGGTTAAGATATCTGTCAATCCACCATAAAAGTTCGTAAAATTTCATATCTGGGGCATATAATGCGTGGAGAAAAGTACCACTTGCTTCATTTTTTTGGGGTCATAGAGAGGTTGGAAGAAGACAGATGTCCTGGCTGCGAGATATACGAGACTGGACTAGCTTCAGGACTATGGAGCAGATTTTCCGGGCAGCACAGGACAGGGAGACTTTTGCCAGAGTGATTGCCAATGTTGGGGATACCTGACAGGGCACTAAGAAAAGATCTGTCAATGATTATTTGCTCATCTCCGTTGAGATATTTAAAAAATAGTTAATTTAACAGACATAAAATCATATTCTTTGAGTCGTATATTGTAATGTTGTGTTTAAGTGCGAAGACTGAAATTCGTGATCTTTTAATAAGGAACATTTTATAAATTAAAAATATAAAACATTACAATTTTTTTTATTTTGTTATTTTAATTATTATTATAATTCATCGGAAAATGTATGTATTAGCTCGTAAGTTTTCCCGTATTTATTAAATACCGAGGAAACAATAACAATTATATTATCATATCATTTTATTAACTTTGCACGTTCCAAGATTATCTTTATAATACAAACATTTCTCTGGAAATGAACAGAAAAATTGAAATTTATTCAAAAACAAAAACACAAATATATGGACTCTAAACAGAAAAGCGCACTGCCGCTTTTATCTATTAAATGAAAATAAAACACGTCAGTTTTCGTTTTAATGCACTAACATATTATATTAATTTATACTATTTTGATTAACTGAAAAAACTTCACACTTCTTCAAAATGTACACTGTTTCTTAATATGTAATCACTTTTGTAATAGGAAAATACACATTTTTTTTTTTTTAAATGAAAAATAAAAACATTCTACAATATGGTATTTTTCTAAATGGGTGTACAAAATAACATACCTACGATATATTCTTTGATGGAATGATTATTTGAACATTATTTTTAGAGAAATGAAAAGATTTTTTTTGATATCATAAAATTTAAATATTAAAAGCATCACAAACAAATGTCTTGTTTTTTTTTTATTATTTAAACCAGAACATTCCGCACTAGCCCAGTTTCCACACTTCATACATTTTAACCATGCCTCTCCCGGCTCAGATCTCGTATACAGAAGCAATCATTTTTATAATGTGAAACTAGTCTTCCTTTTACTATGCTCTGCAAAAAAATTCTAACTGGGATGGGCCTCAAGTCGATAACATTTAATTTTGGCGTTGATGGTTTAATCATCAAGTCCTTGGTCACTTGGGGTATTTTAAATACTTTTGAAGCTCGTAGCCATCCCATTTTTTAGTGCCTGCCTGATTCATTAATTAAGCATCCTTTTCATGTATAGTGGTTTTACGCTTAAAGCTGTAATTAATAATTTATTATTTTGGAATAAATTTTACAAAACGTATATATCGGTACGAATGTCGTTTTACCCCACTTTATGAGGTTTTACAAAACTTACATAAATACCATATTGCACTTCTTAAATGGGAATTAAATTATCATTTTACGCGAAGATTACAATAACACAAAATATACTCTCAGTTGATATTGGAAAAAATACATTTACAAAATTTTGATGTTCAAGCGATAAAAATATTGATTGATTTCACAAAAAAAAAAAAGCAAACTAGATATTGATAAGTGTTTATGTGTCATATCGATGTTAGATTTTGTGCAGGTTCAAACATGACCAAGAGTTTAATTTCTGAAATACGGCTACTATGTCATTTTACCTTGCTATGTCATTTTACCTTGCTATGTCATTATGTACACCTTTCCCCTACGCCAAGACATTTTGGGTGACGTATCATTTACGGACGATCTGCGTACTTTTTAAAGACCTTATTCATTGAATAATATTATTAAAACAAAAGAAACCGATTGACTGGTAAGGCTTGTAACGCTTACTCGTGTTTAAATTTTACAAAATACCAACCTTCAATTGAAGATTTAGCAAATCCAATTCAGCATCGAAAAAGACAATAATGTAATGAATTATTCATTTTCGCTTTTAAATTTAAAAAAAGAACTAGGTCAAAAACAAAACTCTTTATTTACGGGCCTAGGTAGTTCAGTGCCTCCAAAATATATACTGCTGGGTGGGTAAACATTTTGGAGGCACTAAACCCCTTCGCTGTTCTTCTTCGCAAAGAGCTGGAGCCTATGACATTGCCATACTTAGATTCTCTAATCAACTCAATGGAGAGTCGATTTTGTGAAGCCAGCAGTGCACAATTTAACTTAGCGTTGCTACATCCTTCGAAATTGTGAAACTGAATCGAAACTGAATCGTCAACAGTTTAAGGATATAATGTCTACTATTAATCAGGTATAACCACATTGATAATTTTAAAACTGAAGCCTCGAGTTGGTTTGGTTTTTAGAAAACGCGAGAATACAAAAGTAGCCAAGATTTCATCGAGTTGTTACCTTTTGTAAAAACTTTGTAAAGTTTTATCCGAGTGTCAGGTATGCCTTACCAGTTTTGCTAACATTTCACCAACAACATGTACGGTGGAGCTATCGTTCAGCAAATTACGTCGTGTAAAACATGTCTTACATCTACAATGTCAGATGAACGTCTGTCTGGATTGTGCATGTTAAGCAGACACAGAGACAAAGTGAACTGCAACAAAAAAGACTTTATGGACAAAATTTTAGATGTGTTTGGAAGCGACAACAGACGACTCCAATTCTTGTTTAAAGAATAAATTTTAATTTATTATATAAGTAAAAGACGAGTGATAATTTAATCCACAAATTTGGAATATCCAGTGACCGGTTTCATCGCTTTCGCGACACCTTCAAGACTGGTATCTTTATTAATGAGTTCAATGTATTTACACAAAACAGAGGTAAGGATAGATAATTCAAAGTTATATTAAAGTAAATTAAATAAAGTTATTTTTATCTTAAGGATCATTATCATTTTTTTTTCGGATTAACTAATGAGCGATGAAACCGGTCACTGGATATTCCAAATTTGTGGATTAAAGTATTACTCGTCTTTTATTTATATGATACACTACAATGAACTTCCATCAAAAAGTTTTATATACAAACTTAAATGTTGTTGAATAAAATTTATTTTAAATTTATGTTTTAATATTTTTTGTTATATACATATATTGTGTTGATAAAATAATTGTTGCTACAGTATGCCCTTCATTACTACAGTTTCCTGTCCGTTCGTTCACCATACAAAGATGCTACAGTAAATTAAAACTACATTAAAACATTACTAAAAAATTTTGCCCCCCCTAGAAAATTTACTGCGGGGGCCCATGTATGGCAACATCTAAATAACTCCCACATCAACAGTTTGTTTTTCCTAGATACTGCAGGGTAGATCCACTCACACCCGTTTAAGTACTGTATTTTACTATTATTTTACAGATTTAAGTGATGAGCAAGTTTAATGCTTCGGGAAATTATTTGAAAAAATGCGTTCTTACACGCCGTAAAAAAGAGAAAAATTAAATGGCACTGCGAATTTTCTGGAAAATGTATGAAAAAAAATTCAATAAAAATGAACTACTTTGAAACATCACATGTTCTTCTGAACAATAACCGATCCGGTATAGCGTTGTTATGTGTTATGTTCGTCTCATGGTGTAATGGTTAGCGCGTTGGCCTACCATGCAAGAGGTCTTGGATTCGATTCCTGACATGGTTGACATGAAATATTTATTTAAAAGGGTTTTTCCACACTATAATATTTCATAGTCTCTGGACTGTTACCAGAAGCGAAGAATGATCATCTTACTTTCATGTAACACACATGATCAAGATACGCCGCAATTGGTGTACCAATACAGTGCCCTATGCACCTAGATGCGAAAAAGGAATGATGATGATGATGTGTTCTGATAGATTCGATTTCGCTTTACGAATAGCCTTTTTTTCATCGTTTAGTATATTTTGACAGCTTCGGGGTTATCCTTTTAAATATCAGCACAACTCGTGACGTCAAAAATCATAGTGATGAGGATACGATATTGTAATTTTTTTTTTTTTTTTGGCTTTGTTTGAGTCTTTTGATAAAAAAATAAATCATTTAAAAAAATCATCATAAATGCTTTAATTTTTTCCGCGCGTAATGAATTATTTTTTGTACCTAATTTCCCATAACATTAAATTTTCTCTTTTATTATGATTTTTATTAAAGTACCTATGAAAACACGTATAAATTCAATGCAATATAAATCATTATTGAATTGGTCTAATATTTACTAAGCTGATATCATCGTTTACGTGTGTCGATATGTTTTATACACCTAATTTACAATCATCACAATCCTTCCCTTATCCCCACGTAATGATGCACGTGTAAACCAATAATTTCTAAGAAAGATAGGCTTCAGATGCCTGTCCAAGGACAGTGAAATATAGCATTGAACCAAATTTAAAAAATATGTTTTACGTTGACCCTGCCACGAATCGAACCTGGGACCTTAAGCATGGTTGGCGAATGCGTCGATTACGATGCAGACTTATGAAGACATGGTTTGCTTTTTTGTGATTGATTTTTTATATGTTTTTTTTTATTTGTTCTTTTATAATTTATGTATTACTTATTTTACATTAATGATATTTTTATGGTGTCGTGCCGAGGTAAACATTTTATATAATTTTGAAACGTGGCTTATTAAACATAATCGAATCATAATTCGTTATTATTTTTGGTTGCTTATGTGTATTTACCAACTTGTTTCTATTGTTATAGTTATGCAATTTTATCATTTTTTGTTATGTATTTAAAAAAAAATTTTTTTTTTCATACTTATGTTCAATATATGTTAAAGGCAATTTATGCCGTTTATGTAAAAATAAATAAATAAATAATATCAAATACATATAAAACATAATAAAAACAAATAAAACTTACAAACAAAAATACGTTTAAAAGAGAGACTGATTTATTTATTTTACAGAAACAAACAGTCAACAATAATATAATATATATAACAACAGTATATATATATATATATATATATATATATTTATATAATAACAGTAACAATAACATTTTAAAAAATAGGGTTTAAAGACAAACCAGCGAAGTTTCGAAATAAAAATTATACTTATTAAATTGTGGTTAACAAAAGGGTGTGTTTGTGTGTATTTAATACGATATGATATGGCCTTAATTTCCAATGACCCGTCTTAGTCGTATTTTTAACTCGAGACAAGATCTGGACTTTTTTGGTTTGAGTTTACAGCGTTTTAAACTAGCACTGAATGTCACTTATATTTGTCAATGCTTCTTTTTTTTTAAAAAATGTTTTTAACTGCTCTTTTATTGCTTTATTTAAACCCTATAAATTGTATAAATGGACAATGTCCGTTCATAAATAAATAAATACAATATGCTTATTTTTACATTAAATTTTTAAACAATCAAATGCCTAAATACTTCATTAATAAGATACGGTTAAATATTTTTTTTAAATTTTGTATAAAGGCTTGAAAATGTATAAAGAGATGCCTGAATGTATGAAGAATAAAAAGAGTTTGATTGAATTTTTAAAAAAATGTTTTGTTTACTCTAAAATGATGTATAATGATTTAAATGTAAGTCTTAATTTTAGTTTATATACTACGAGTATGTAATATAAGCTAACTTAAAAAATAAAATCATATTTCTACTTATTTGCGCTAGACTACCAATCGATTCAAAAACGTTCGTCTAGAGTTATGGTTCTATTTCACACATATAACCGTTTTCTTCACCTTTTTCTTCTTGAGTTATACCTGATCACTAAACTTCGCAATGGTTATCAGGTAAATTCAATGAAATTCGTCTCTTTTTCAATCTTCTAAACAAATCCTGTGGTCTTGTTCCTTTCCCCCTCTCTGTGATTGCAGAATGGAGCTTCTCGCTTCTACCCGCGACCCTGGTAAAGGTCCTGTCAGATATACAGATCTGGTAGCTTCCAAAAAGAATTTCAAGGTTTTTATTAAAAAATTGTCATCATTTTGGAGAATTGATTATGTCCAATCAGTGATTTCTATTTTCTAGTTGCAACTTAATTTTCTACAATTATTTATAAATAAATTAATAGTTTTACTTGACGCCTTACCAGACCTTGCCGTAGAATCAATAATAAAAATAAATTTCAATCGATTTACGAATTCAGTGCCCCATTTCCAATTTGTATTTTAAAATATTTATTTATAAATCATATAACGCAAAGTATTTTACAATTATAATACGTTGAATTACATTCCTAGGAGTTACAAAAACTCAATTCGGGACATAAATAATATTAACATTTAAAAAATAACACATATTGAGAACAACAAAGAAACAAAGAAAGTTCAGCAGCTTTATAACTAAAAATAGCACGACAATATATACGCCAAAAACCTTTTCTTACACAAGCAGAATAAACATATTTAATAAAACGCTTTTAAAAATTAAAAAAAATAGTGAATCTACTAGGGGAAATAAGGTCATTAACATCACATGCCATGCAGATGATGCTGCCATAGTGATGATGAGAACATATCCATCTCAGTAAGTCAACATCTGGATGCCTACGAAATATTGTACAGTACAATGAACATATGGTTATTGGAAACATAATTCGGGTATACAAAACGTGTGACAGACCGATCATGGTGTAAACAATAGAGGCGAGGATAGATAGAAAGAAAATAAAAAATACGAAAAACCAAGTAGAAAAACTAAAAAAGAAAAACTAAATGGAAAAACCAAATAACTGCTCAGAACGTCAGATATGAAAGTACTAAAAGCAATCGCAAGGAAACCCCAAAGAGGCAGAATCAAAGTTAAGAAGTTTTACGGAACTGCGATACTTACTGCATAGTAAATAGATTATGGATTACATCAATAATTCCATTAATGGAAAGCTCCAAAATCCCCAATACCATTGCCCACGAAATCCCGGCCGTTTGCCGTTTGCCCGGTAGATTTAATAGGATTCCTTCAATCTCTTGTAAACATCAATGACTTGAAACTATGTTTTCCAATTTAACAATCAGTAAATTTAAACCGCAATTAATCAATAAAAATGAACAATATAATTAGAATCATTAAATCAAACAAATTAAGAAACCACGAATCTACTGCCAAGCTTTATCGTCCTACAAATACTCAACGACTCTATTATACCCGCATTTAAATAGCCTGTGCTTGACAACATCCTTAAATGTTTTAGCTGACAAGGCCGGAATATCAAAAGGTAATCAATTTAATATAGAATTGTATGCAGTTTGAGGCAAACGAACAACTTATTTTTTGCAGTCTAGTAGTGGGCACAGCTAGTTTATCTTTATTTCTCGTATCGAACCTATTGAAATCTTTGTTCCTTTTGAAATCATCAATATTTTTGTGTACATAGATCAAGTTTTCATAAATATATTGACACATGACTGTATATATACAATATATTGATTTCTTTAAACGTATCTGTAGGTATGCAGCAACAAATGCGAAGAAGTGTTGTTTCAAACTCTAATTTTGCATATACTAGTGCCACCTGTGAACTCAATTACGAAGTTAGCAAAACAATGAAAAATCTATAATAGGTAAATAGGCGACATCCGCCTTCTTTTTTTGGTTTGAAAACTAAATAAATGAAATATTATTCTTTTTTCCGTGATTTTTACCATAAAACTGTTTTTTATAACCTTGGTAGGTAAATGATATAATTTCAATAAACTCACTAGGTACAGCAAAAACATTCATGAAATTTTACTTTAAAAAATGTATTTATTTTAGAGAATATGCGGTGACGAACAGGTATTTGAACATTGTTTTTCTGTCACTATATCATAAATGCCTCCCCGATACTGTGCAAAAAAGACAACTGCACGTCGGACTGATTATGCCAAACTAAAATCGACGTTTCGTTGTTCCGTGTCCTGCATCCCAAAACTGAACCGTTTTGTAGGTTTTTTTTAGAAAAAGTTTTAGGATAAAATTTTGTTTTGATACGTTTTCCGTTTTTCAAAATTACTTATTATATTTTTATACCGAACGTCCAGAGACGGCAGATTAAAATTGGGCACTTTTGTGAGTTTATTTGGTCCTAGCTTCCATTAAAATAAATTATTTAGAAAAGCGTAACGATCGAGACACGCCAATCGTAAATATCTATATTGTATAGAAAAAAAATACTGCTTCACTGTCATAAATATCCAGGGATAAATACAGGAATACGTTTGTATGAAAAAAAGTCAGATCGCATTTCCCGCTGACTAGTAAAAAATGGCTTGATGCAATTTATTTGAATTTATAAATAATTTGGCTAGAATGATTGCGTTAAAAACTAAATTATCTTTTTGTTAATACCTAAAATGCATTGAAATCCGCCATCATTATGGAACCTGTAACTTTTGATAACAATAATCGATATATAACATTAAGAAAAGGTAAAATATCACTCAATAATACAAACAAAGAGCCACATATCTTCGATGTTTAAAAGTTCAAGATTAGCAATTAGAAAAAATTGTCAAATCTGCTTACCTTCCATATTTTAACTTTTATTTGCTTTTTATATACCTTAGTTTTTTAAATGTTTTTTCATTGTGTATTTTTTAATTTAGTACTTACTCTTATTTAATATATTATTTATTACTCCTATTTCTTACTATAGTATAGAGTGAGTTTCTTGAAAACATATCTCAATTATCATTTCAATTATGTTTTTATATATGTATTATTTTTCTATTGATTTCAATGATACTGTTATTTTGTATATTTGATTATGTATGAATCTAAATTTGTATAATGTATATTTTAATATTTATATTTATATCTGTTTTTTTTTTTACATTGTATTCTTTGGAATTTTATTATGTATTACTTATACCTTGTTTTTCTTGATTATTATTCTATTGCATCACATTAATTTACATAATTTAATCTAATTAATTTTACTATGTATTTTTTTACTGTTAATTATTATGACTGAACACAAATACAGCCCAAAAAGCTTTAATAAGTTAATTAATATTTAAACGAGTGAAGTTTTGAAAGAATAAATAAATAAATCTTAGTAATAAGCCTAAAAAAACCTACATTTATTTTTTAAATTCATTGATGGTTACTTGCCTTTATTGGAGTTTATCAACTCCTGGGGTGCTATTCTGAACCACTCTCGCGGCACGGAAAAACAGTTTTTCTCGTATATTTTATATGTAAATACACGAGATAATATGGCCGCGAGAGCCTTTGGATACCAGCCCTGGATGAAGTCTTGATAGATATTAGGTAATAATTTGATTCCCTATATCTGCTTTAGTTGGCGAGGCTGCAACATCTTTGAACGAGAATGACATTGATAGACGTAGGTTTTTAACAATGGAATAATTTTGACAAAATTCCTAAGAATTGACATCTCTTCTATCCATGTATAATTAATTATAACAGGTGATAACAATAAACGAACTGTGACCGCATGTAGTCAGTTTTGGAATGACTAATTATGACAACAATAACCGATTAATAACAACATTACCCGTGATTCTAACATCTGAATTCAACTGTATTTTGCACAACGTTGTGAAATGATATTTTTTTGCCAGAGTAATTGAGAATCGTTTTTTCGAAACATGATATCCACTCCACATAGCGTTTTGTTTTTTTTTAAATTTATTTAAAACCAGTATCGAGACGCATATATTGCTTGAAAAAATCTCACCAAAACACGGTAAATACCAACTCAAAAATATATCGAAGTCTTACACGATAAAATATCGTGTTTTGAAATACGATATTTTATGGTGTACCTATGCATATATATATTTTTTAAATTTATTTATTACATCAAGGAAAACTCAACTCGTCTAAGTCTTAATATTAATACAAAAAAGACTCAGATTATGTGCAACAAATCCTGTCTTGACCCTGATCAGCCTCTCTATAATAATTGACAGAGGATTGAGAAAGTTGACAACTTTAAATACTTGGAAGTACACATAACTGAGGATGGAAGCGTGCATAAAGAGCTCGCAACCCGTCTAGGAATTGCTGAAGCAATTTTTAACATGATGTGTGTTGTCTGGAACTCTAGTCTATACTCGGTCAAAACGAAATGCCGATTATTCAACTCTTATTTAATGCAAGTTCTCCTATATGGGTGCGAATCTTGGCACCTTACCAAAGCTCAAAACACCAAACTTTTGAGTTTTGAGAGTAAGTGCTTGAGAAGAATATTAGGTATAAGGTGGTTCGATTTTATAACTAACATTGAAGTCCGCGAACGGACGCAGCAGCCTCCTATAACGAGCGTCTTGAGGATGCGGTGGTGGACCTGGCTTGGACACGTGCTGCGCATGCCTCAGGAGAACCTAAACCCTAGTTGCCTCTTCTTTAAACCTGCGGGATCACGCCGTCCTGGAAGGCCGTCAATGACGATCTTTAGACTTTATTCGGTGGAATTAGGGGACGCTGAATTGACATGGGAAGAAGCGAGAGTGCTGGCTGGCGATAGGGTCTCCTAGAGGCAACTGGTGATGTCCACATGCTCCACTTAGGAGCGGATGTGGAAAAGAGAGAAAGATATATATATATTACAAAACAATAATAACATATCCCTTACTCTTTAAGGCCATAAGTGTTGAGTTGGGATACAACATAATAACATATTAATCCCTTATTTCAATAATTTATATCGGGTGCTAATAAAACATAAAAGAAAATTGTAATCTAACAATAAGATTACATTCAGGTTTAAAAAATATATATTGTTCTCGCGATTTTAAGCGAATTTCGTTTTTTGAAAAAATGATTCTCAATTATTGGATTCAAAATAATTGTTGTAATACCAATTTTAGTGATTTTTAATCAGTTATATTCTTGATTAGGTAAAAACGCAAAATTTTTTAACAAAACCGCTAAATAATTTTTATTCTGTAATAATATATAATATAAGCGTATAATAAGATTCAGAAAGTCTTTCTTACGTCAAATTGTTTTAATTTTTTTACACTCTTTTTAACAACTCTGTACTTAAATTAATATCTAAACAAATTCAACGATTTGTTTTATTTTTATTTTAAAGGAATAACCCGGTAAGCCTGTATTAAGAGGCTTGTCAGCAGGTGGGGTAGGGGGATATGGAAGGAGGTAATGAAAAATACACCGCAACGCACGGACCAATTGAAAAAAAAATCCTTCTTGGATTTTTTTCTTCCAACTGGCGGGAATCGAACCCGCGACGCCAGTTTCACAGTTGGCCTTCTAACCAACTGCGCCACGACGCCTGAGAAGGGTATGTGCGTATCTTATTTGTCATCGGTTAAGATTTGTGATCATGTAACCCAGTGTATAAATTTATTTAGTATTATGTGAACCTTTTAAATTTTACAGTTTTCTTTAATATGTAAAAAAAAAGGATTGTACATAGGCCGTTTCGTTGTTAAACTAAATGCAGAGTAACTCGATTTTATGTAAGTGGAAGTTAATGTTATTAGTCTTACTCTTTAGGAAAAACAAATATTTTATGTCTTCCATCCCAGGAGTCGAACCCGGGACTCCAAACATGGTCACCTCGAGGCGTACGCGCCAACCACTATAATACGAGGTGGGTTTTACTCCACTCGATTTCCTTTTACAAAATATTAAGCTGAGAGCAGCCATTGATTCGAAAACAACTCGTTATAATATATATATATGACATATTATATCACAATCATTCTTTTTTTTACCCATTTTCAACAGAAATATTACATATGAACGTGCTGGAAAATGGGAAAAACATGTTGTGGCAGAATAATGTTTGAATTTCTGATGATTTTTACGGGTACATTATACCCTAGATTTAACCTCCTGCTTCCTTGAATAAACTTTTCTTTTATAACTGCTAACAAAATATCGTATGAATTTTATAATTGAGTTAATTTTTAATTTTATAAGTACTAGAAGACGTTTAAAAAAAAAAAAAAACACTTTTAGTACTGAGAACATATTTTATTTCTTTGAATTATATGCTTTTGAACATAAATGATATCATTAATTAATTAAAGTAATTACATTCACATTTGGCTATAAAATATATCCCCAAAATCAATATTGTGTATTATCAATATTGTCATAATATATTTAACAGTACACTCCTAAAATCAAATACCTTCAAAATAATTTAATTTCGGAATATTTCAAAGTTTTATAAGTGGAACTTTTGTAATTAAAATTATTCATTTGAATAAGTTTTTTTTATTATTTTTGGTATTTAATATTTTTTCGATTTAAGAATACTGCACCGATCTCAAAATCAGGTAAGCACTACTGAATCGCATTTCGATTTATGATAATAGCATATCAATTTCAAATTAAAAGTGTGAAATGGATATAAAAAATCAGTAACCTGAAAAATAGAATAATGGGGCATTTTGGTTTGGTCACGGTTCTGGAAAAATGACGTGTAATCTCGCAGTTGCATTCGATCAACAACACTGCATATACATGCATATGTAGTCCTTACTCCCTCGTGTCCGTGAGTGGTCTCTAGGGCTCCGCGAGCCCAGGGCGATGTGGCCAATGGCATGGACATTGGTGCCATAGCAGATAGCGAGATGACGAATGACGATAGTCCGGCGCCATAAAACGGAACCCGCCCAGCTAAGAGTAGGAACTCCGACAGAAAATTTCAGCGCAGAAGGCAACGGGAAACCACTTCAGTCGACAATTCGGACCTGACATGACACGTGAAGAAGAATAATCGATGGTAACAAGTTTGATGTTCCTTTTGTGGATGTTTTAAATGTTAAATATTCCATTTTATCTGATTCCAATAATCGATTACCGCAGCTAGTTGTCTTTAAAGCCCTTTATTTATAACCTTACACTTTTTTCAGGGCCACTGACGGCCCACAGGAAAATTGGGATACATGTTTTTCCATTATTGATTTAAATTTAACATAGATGGATGAGTTTGTTTTTTATCAAAACAGTTTAATTATTCGCTTATCATAATCGACTGTGCGTACACTAGTAACTCTGACACATATTATATGCAATGAAAATAATATCGTTGTACTCGAAAATTAGTGTTATATTATACCATAATACGTACATTAAATTATATACTTAGACTATTAAATACATAGATAAGCTTCAATCTACATAATATGTTTTGTAAAATGATTGGTGTTACATTTTTAATTAGGTATTGAGAAAACATGATATGTCCGGACAATTTTTTCTTCATAAGATCGGTACCATAGAAGGAATACATATTTCATGATCATATCTAATTCTAAAACTAACATTAAGCTTTTGATTATATCTTTGTAAAGACGCCGATTACTGTAGGAGCCTCAATAAATACTTTTATTAACCTAATTATTAGAAATCACAAAAAGCTATGATAATAATGATGAATTTTAATATCGCACCTCGAGTATAAAACCTCGATAGATATGAGGATTTAAAGGTTTTACTTCGCTTGAAGAACCGTATTTTTTTTCTTATGATTTAGTGTTTTTAACATTTTACACTCTTTAGCTTGTGACAAATGTTATTGTATTGTATTTTAATCTCAAATATGAGAAATTTACACTTATTTTAGTTTTACACTCACGGTGCAATATGTTACCCATGAAAAACTATAAAAAAATGCTGTTTTAATTTATGATCCTACTTGATCCCATTAAATTCATTCAAATGATTATTTTTTAAAAGTCAATCAATATGAAACCTATTGAACGATATTATAATCTGTGTTAACTTTTGACTCTTAGTCAACTGTGACAATATATAGAAACACATTTTATATCATGAGGTGTGAAATATCGGTAACAATGTATTAACAGAGTAGCTTTTAAGGTGTGGTCATTTATTTTATGGGCTGGTTGGAAATTGCCACATGTCGCGTATTTGTACAAAAGGCCAAATAAATAAATACATTTTCCATAATTTTCTGACGGTTCTGTGACTGTTCAAATAATTATTGTGATAAGAAAATCTGAAAGCTGTGTCTGACAATTTTATTATTGGCATTTCTTTAAATGCAATTTTAATGCAAAATTTCGCTTTCTGTAGATCCAGCTTTTGATGACTGTAAGTGATGATGTTTAAATAGTATTACAATCGATAGTAAGGTTTATAAATAAACACCTTCAACATAACCAATTAAATATTACGAAAATAAAATGATAAGTCAAATCGAAAATAACTTTTATCTATTGTCACTTTTAATTTGTGCTTTTTTTAAACTTAACCAAAGAAAAAACCCTAAACTTACTAGTTAAAAAATAGTATTATATGCAAAGTTTTTGTATCTTTAATTATTTTGTTTATTCGACCAGCTTAGGAAATAGGTAATCAATTAATTTCATAAAATCTTAAACAATCGTTTTTTATTTTACTAATCTTTTTTTTAATTACTTTTATTTCATTTTCTTTTTTAGGGTATTGATAACCACGGAAAAGGATTGATATAACTAAAAGTTAAATAGCCTAATTAGTAGATACATGTTTTTTTTTTAAAGGTAAAAAGGAAATATGACAACACATTCAAACATTTAATTTTTGAACTGACTAACTTGTACCTCGAAGTGTAATCAAATATTTAATTATATTTAAACAAAAAACATTGTTTGATTACGAGTACATTTAACCTGAGGCATAGAAACAGCTATCGTACAATATAAAGATCGGATGAAAATTATTAGATGTAAACACCATTTCTTCAAAAAAATATCGAGTAAAACTAAGGTTTCTAAATAATTAAACTAGTGTTTTTATTCCAGCACATATCAGATCGTATGTAAATAATTATTTATATAGTCGTTAGGTTTTCGAAAAGTTCTATAACGTCGTTGCTATTTCATGTGTTAATACTGAATAACTTATATTTTCCACAAAGTCTTTCCTTTCGCGTTTTACTTTTTCGGCTGTATGCTGTTAAAAAAATAGGAATCACCAGAGCGCTGATGCTCAGCCTAAATATGATGAATATCATTTTATGATAAAAAAAGAGATATAGTTTATTCTTAAAACACTATTGGTAACGGACTCGAAGTCATTCTCACATAATCCTAATGGATATTGAACATGGCATATTGTTTTACACTCCTTTACACTCTCAGTGCATTTTAAAAACGTAAAGATGGACCAGAAATTGGAAAACAACCAAACCGAGGGAATAAACGAAGGACGATGAGGATCCCGCAGTGGTTGGAGGAGTACTCGATTTGGACTTGTCAGCCGTATTAAAGATGTTTGTAAATTTGTTGAAAAGATCTATGCTGAGGTTGGAATCGCAAGCTGTGCCTTTAATAGCGTCCTTGACGGAAGCAGTCAAAATCCTAAAGTTGACATCTTCATAATCTAACTTAGAGTACATGAAAGTCGGGAGTCTATCAGACAACACCCAAAGGTTTCCCTTATCATCTACTTTAACATCATTAGGAAACACCATCGTTACGTTACTCATGTATATTCTACCCTGAGACTCGATTGTATAAGCCTTATTACTGGTTTTCCAGCAAGCCACGGCATTTAAATTGACCAAAGCGTAAAAGAGTACGCCGGTATTTTTGTCTACAAACTCCACGCTGGATTGCGCGTTCGGTCCACGGTTGCCGAGCAGTTTGAACTCGTCGAAACTTTCTTCGGCCAGGCTTTGGTTTCTGAGGATTCTGGTCGATACGGAAAACTCGTTAGTACTAGCTAGAGGGTGGAAGTACAAAGTGCTGAATCCATCAGCACCCGGAGCTGACAAACCAAGCCCAAATAGAGCGTCCTCCCACTGGAAGTTGATTCCTGTGACGGTGAAATCTCCCGAAAGAGGATCAGGGTGGAAATAGTGATGTTTGATTCTCCACGAAGATTCAGACCGCCACGAGTAAACGACTAAGCCGGGTGATCCGAGATCGGCAGCATACGCGAAGCTGTCCTCGCAAGATGTGTCTTCCACGGCGATGTTTGCGAACATGGATTTAGGGTTTATTTGATCACTTGGAATGGTGAATTTTCTTAAAAGCTGATCAGTGCGAAGATCATACACGATTATCTGCGGTGGCGTCAGGGCTTTCGTCGTGTTTAGAATATCCGTGAGTCCACTGTCCAGGGTCCACAATCTTCCGCAACGATCAGCGCGAATCCTGAAGGGGGAGACCAGCTCTCGGGTGCTGTCTGCATCGGCCTTGTGAGCGGCCCAGTTTGGATACGGGATGAGCTTCGGTGAGGCTGCTTCTGTCGTACTTGCATCTGAAATTATAAATTATATTGTTATCCGAAGAATCATGAAAAAAAAATACAGTAAAATAATTTACATATTATATAATTAACTTATTAATGCAGTACGGGTTGAGTAATAAACTGTCTGTTCAACACTTTTAAATTATCGACGACTCAGCGGAAATTTCAATTCGGTGTTTAAAAAACACACTGTTTACACATACTCCATATGTACGTTGTTTGCGCAAACATTTTTTTGAGATTCGTCATCTTCATCTGAAAATATAAGAGTCAAACATTGACATCTAATGAGAATAATATCTGCATACTCTCGGTTCACCTTTAGTTTACTTTGAATACTCATACATCTATTCAAACAGACTCACAATGCACATCTCTCGAACATGTTTACAATTTATTACAAACACATGATTTGTTTTGTAACGCTATGAACACCTTTTAGTGACGACTTGAAAATTCTTTTCATATTGACAACGGAGAACAAACACCGAAACATAATTTTGTGTGACTATTTATGAAAATCATCATTGTTTTTCACAAGATCCTCCGGGGTGCCACCGTTATAAATTTTGGGGTCTTCTTCAAAAATAATTATTCAACTGGATAGCATAGACACACTGATTTTATTTCATTAGTAATGTCAATGAAATCCTACTGCAATTCAAAGTCAGTGGTCATGCCAGGAAATATGGTCACATCCACCAAATACAATCTATTATCACCTAATAACATATTAGTCTCAATATTTTTAATTTGTACAATATTTTGAGTTGGTGTGTCAATCAAGCTAATGACAGGTTTGAAACGCCTAGACTTCCATATTTCCTTCACAAAACTGTTCTGCATCTCTGTTGTAATTTATCAACATATTAATCTGTTCGATATTTATTGGGTAAAGCAAATTTAATTCATTTTTCTTTGTATTTAATGATAAGTTATTGCAAAGTGACGAGTTTGAAACCTTTAAACCATAATTTATCCCGTTGTTTTGTCATTGTTTTAGATTATTTATTTATTTGGCTGATTTATATAGCGCCATTTTTGTAAAAAATCACAGCAAGGGCGCTTTACAATTGTATATCTAAACTTACATTCTAACTAAACTTAAGTGATATATTATATTTCCAGATTTAAAATTGAGGGTATGATAGTTTAAAGAAGTGGGATTTTAGTTGGGATCTGAACTAACTGGGACTGTCGATGATTCGTAAGTTTGAAGGCAATTGGTTCCAGGCAGAGGGGCCGGCGGCGGCAAAAGCACGATCTCCAAATCTAGTGTTTGGGGAGCGCCGGATTTCGACAAGTTTTCCTCTTCCTTTGTTTTGTAACGCTATGAACACCTTTTAGTGACGACTTGAAAATTCTTTTCATATTGACAACGGAGAACAAACACCGAAACATAATTTTGTGTGACTATTTATGAAAATCATCATTGTTTTTCACAAGATCCTCCGGGGTGCCACCGTTATAAATTTTGGGGTCTTCTTCAAAAATAATTATTCAACTGGATAGCATAGACACACTGATTTTATTTCATTAGTAATGTCAATGAAATCCTACTGCAATTCAAAGTCAGTGGTCATGCCAGGAAATATGGTCACATCCACCAAATACAATCTATTATCACCTAATAACATATTAGTCTCAATATTTTTAATTTGTACAATATTTTGAGTTGGTGTGTCAATCAAGCTAATGACAGGTTTGAAACGCCTAGACTTCCATATTTCCTTCACAAAACTGTTCTGCATCTCTGTTGTAATTTATCAACATATTAATCTGTTCGATATTTATTGGGTAAAGCAAATTTAATTCATTTTTCTTTGTATTTAATGATAAGTTATTGCAAAGTGACGAGTTTGAAACCTTTAAACCATAATTTATCCCGTTGTTTTGTCATTGTTTTAGATTATTTATTTATTTGGCTGATTTATATAGCGCCATTTTTGTAAAAAATCACAGCAAGGGCGCTTTACAATTGTATATCTAAACTTACATTCTAACTAAACTTAAGTGATATATTATATTTCCAGATTTAAAATTGAGGGTATGATAGTTTAAAGAAGTGGGATTTTAGTTGGGATCTGAACTAACTGGGACTGTCGATGATTCGTAAGTTTGAAGGCAATTGGTTCCAGGCAGAGGGGCCGGCGGCGGCAAAAGCACGATCTCCAAATCTAGTGTTTGGGGAGCGCCGGATTTCGACAAGTTTTCCTCTTCCTGAATCAAATGCTGACCTAAGAGTAGATTTTTATGTAATTAAGCTATGATAAATGTACTCTAATTATTTAAGTATGTTTAATTAATAAATAATAACTGAGTACTGTATTATTTTATTGTCTATCTCACTTGCAATCTTTGATTTATCAAATCAGGATGGATATTTTCAAATGACCGCTTCGCCATTCTGTCATCTCCATGAATAACTTTGCAATACTATTTTAGTAACACTCCCACCCACGTTAACAATAATTTGAGTATGTATTATTGGTTTGCGAACCTCTTTAGGTGACGCCTGACAGGACGAGAGAATATAACAGCGCGGGTACACGCCGCTTCCGAGAATTTAAATTACTTATTAGGTCCAACAGACTGCAGCGTATCGGTTTTACAGAACCATTTATGAATACAATCAACATCCATACGATTTGCTAATTCCTGACAACGAAATTTAAAAATAAAAAACAAAAAACAGTAATATTTCTAAAAACAATATCCACGTTTGTTTTCATTGCATTAAATACAAACTAAGGCTAACTACAGATACATCAGGGGCGAACCGTGTATAGAAGCGATTATGCGCAGTTTACCATTATATTTGACTGACCATTATAATGTTTTATTGTAACTTTATTTACAGAAAAACAAATAAATAATTACCATTTATTTTAAATCATTTCCACCGTTTGTATTTTTATCCTAATATAAATATGAATTTTAATAAAACGCGCCCAGCGCCTGCGGTGAGCCAAGAAACTAGCCGATTTTTCCAGATTATTTTTTCATACAAACAAGTATACTATATTTCGAATGTCCAGTGCGAGTTTTTTCTCCTAGATTAAACTTGGAGATTACACAAATTATTTGAAGATTCTTGATTTGGAAAACAGTATTTCAAACATTGTTTTTTAAGGACTATTTTTCTTTGAGAAGGTACTTTTGACATAAGACCATAATTACTTTCATGCGTCATACTGCAGGACATATAGCGCTCCACGCGGCCGTTTTTAGAACTATTAATTACTAGAACAAATCGCCCAGTTGACATTTCAATTGAATACCTAATATCGACTGAATTCATAGTGGTATTTTTTATTTATTTTTTAATGAATAATAATGATGATAAATGGATAATATATCTATATGATATAAAATATCACGAAATTACATCGTTTGAGTTAATTTAATGGATGAGAGTTGTTGTATCACACAGAACCACAGAAAAATATCAATCTTTAGTATATATTACTTACATTATATTATGAACCTCCTATGCAGGTACAAATATATGTTTTTTTTATAGCTTACCTGTAAATAAAATCACCATTTGCCACTGAGATACATCTACATAAATAATCATTATTTTTAAACTCATGAACGCTTGGCGTATTCGGGTATACATCATCAGATAAATAATCATGTAAAACAAAAGAAAAACTGTCGAAACTGCCGTTATACATCGCGGACTACTGGTCAAAGGTTTTCTCCCAGGTCAACTATGAACAACCTGTAGCTCAATCACTAATAACTATCGACGTGCTTAAAAACATGTTAAGCATTTGAGCGTTCACAATAAACAATAATGAACATGCTTAAGTTATCACAGTCATAAGTCAACGCGTGTGTGATCTCTAAGTCAACGCTTGTGTCGGTTTGTTTTTTGTTTTCCTCGTAAATAAATATTCACTGGCGAAAAATCGGCGTTTACTATAAAAAATAATACAATATATTGCATTTGGAAAATAGTAAGGAGTATCTAACACGAAAAAATTAAAATTAAATTACAATTACTATGGCTACTGCTTTTTTTAACATTTGTCTTGCCAACTGCCGGCTGAATGCAATTAATTGCATGATGAATAATAAATTAATAAATAAAAGCAGTTTTGGAATCTTTTCCATATTTGCACCGGTGAAATTCAAATATGTGATTGCGCAGCAGGATTATGCGTCGCGAAACGTAAATATTTTGACATTCAATATTAGGTGTTTACGGATGTTCCATTCGCGTATCACATATCGCGAATATGATAAACAATCATGGTGAGAAATTGTTATCACGTCGCTTATTAGCACGTCGATAGTTATTTGTGATTGAGCTACTGGTTCCCATTTTTTAACACAGTTAATTACAACTACTTGAAAACGCCCCTTTTATTAGTTTTACTTTAAGCATTTTATCTATACTGTACTCAAAATTCGTTTATTTAGTGAGGTATCATATGTAGAAAATTGCCTTAATAACCATCTCACAATTGATGAGAGTTTTTATTTATTTATTTACTTAAAAGCAGCTTATTACACATTATTTGAGACACAAGTCCCAATTCCATGGGACTAAAAGTCCTGTATTAAGTTGGGACAAGCAATTAAATTCAATATCGTCTGCATAAATTTAGTTTTGCATTTTTCCTTGTATGTATTTGTTTTTTTACCTTTGCAAATAACTGTTTCGTTAAGATTTTTAATGAAATATCGGGTGCCTAGCTAAATCGTATAAATGCATATTTTTTTTAAGAAAATGGTTGAAAACATTCAAATTAGTCAATGAAATTACTTGATAGATCTTCACTATATTTTATATTTAAAAAAATATAGTAAATGACAGGTTTACGCTTTACCCCACATAGTTTTATGGATCATTTATGGGTTTCGTTTTTATCATTTATTATTTAAATATGTAATTATCTCTTTAAAATATATTCACTAAAATACCTACTACTTTTACAAAATACTAAAATTTCGCAGCCCATTTTAAAGTGAAAATTCCTTGAAAACCATACTAGTCTGATGATGTCGCGAGAGCGATGAAACCGGTTATTAGTCCTGCAAACTTAGTGTGTAAAAGTGTCAACTTATTTATTTTATTTTATTACTAATTACAAATTTCGTCGGAATGCTGATTAATTCATCTAAATGCATTATTGAGAATCTTATTCATAGAAAAATCAGTTTGAATTTTTGACTCGACAAAAGTATTTTTAACATATTTTGAACGTAATACATACTCATGAAATTATCTTAGATCCTTTACATTATTTAAAAAGAAGGGATTTAAAAAAAAAAAAAAAGAAGGTAAATTTCGTCGGTTTTTATACATGCTCTTATTCTTTATGGTGGGGGCCAGTGCTATGCAAGCTCCTGACGTCACTGCGACCTGTGAAGATCTATTGTGACGGGTCACCGTGAATAGTTCTCGCCCTCCAAGCCCAAGCCTATAAAGAGCCTGGCTACTGTGTGGAAGGCGAGTTTACTTCATACATGCTCACTTCGAAGCTAAACATCGAAGGATTTATTTATAATTTTTATACTCGAAAAGTTATTATTTTTATACTCGAAAAATTACATATACTCGTAACTCCATTTTTGCCTCGTTTTCTATTGTTTTTTTCATTTAAAGGATTTTATCAGTACACCGACGATTTGTTCAATTTGTATTATTTTTCTCTATGGTTTTTTTTAAAAATTTAGTTCAAAGTAACTGTACTCAATTTCATGTCAGCTGCGCTAAAGAGTCTCACTATGGTCCATTGTCATAATGACCTTATATTCAAAAACCCACAAAGTTCACTGACACTATTGGTGACTGTTGGGAAAAATACATTGACACGAAGTCAACAAATGAGCGTTGTTTTAGCGATTAGACCAGTGTTTCCCAAGGTGGAGCGTACGCCCCACCGGTGGGGCATAACGTCTCGGAGGTGGGGCACCACGCTTCAGAGATGGACACGTCGGCATTCCACATATAAAGGGGAATATAAAGGGGAATACTTATCGGTCATACAAAAAAATGCCTGAGATGTAAAAAAATTGAAATGTACGCCAATTTGTACTTAAAATATAATGAAACCCGTTACAATTTCAATAATTATTTAAAAACACAGAAACTGTGCAGGAACTGTGTAGGAATAATGACATGGATTTGCGAAGAAACTATCACAAAATATCCTAATATTACTTTGAATGCCAGAAAATTATTATTACCCTTTCCCTCATCTTATTTGGTGGAATGTGTAGCGCTCAGCCTCCGTACCGGCTGGGCGTGAATTATAGTTTCTCTCTCCAATCGTAGCTTAAAATTCGAAATTAAATTGTTGACTGTTAAACAAACATTGTGTTAGTGTTTATAAGTGGTCGATGTGTAGACAAAAAGTGGAAAAAGAAGGCTATTCATTTTAAAGCATTATTTTGCGTGATTGGTGGTCGCATACATAACTCAGAAATTCTGATGGATGTAGGTCTGTTCGTACCTGATAACTATCTTCGACAAAGACAGCATCGATTGTTTTACCTACCACGATGCAAAACCAACCTGGCAATGGTTATGCCGGTTGGTAGAGCAATCTTGCTACATATTCGCATCGCCTCGGATGTCGAAATACTTCACGACAGTGGGCCTTCCCTTAGGAAAGCACTTTCTAACTTTTAATTCTTCTTTTTACATTTTGTTATAATATTTTAATAACATAACTATCTACTGTCATTTGTGATCTCTTATTGTATTTAGAATGTATTGGGTCTTTTTTCTGTAATGTTCTAAATATCTGAATAAATGAATGAAATGAAAGAAGGCTGGGAAACACTGGATTAGACCATTCACAATACGTGTATTTCTATATATTTCTGAAGGTTCGGGTAGATGCTAAATGCATAGCTTAAAAGTTTTTTTTCGTATTTGTTAACCAATTAACTTATCCTTATGCTTTGATTTAAAGTATAATAAATTAATATTTCAAGATAAAATTATGTTAATTATGTCGTCGCCGTTCAGGATAAAGTCACGAACCCTAAAAATGACAGTTTTTAATTAAATATGTCATTTGAAGTGTAAAATTATGTTTCTTGAGAGGCAAACGTCATTAAGGTTAGTTTTTAAAAAGTTGGGTAAATCCATTTTTTTTGTTTTTTTACTATGTGACTTTATATTATAACATACTAATAAATAAATAAAAAATATGCTTAAAAATGTTTATTTAAATAGAAATTAATTTTTAGCGACATTATGATGATTATTCCTAATATTTTCTTCATTTTACTAACTTTTATAGCCCTCATTGTCCAGATTATAAACAAGCAAAAGTCACTTATCAAAAATGTTGCCACCTTACTTAGTTAAAACCTCCCAGAGATTTTACAATGTATCAGACAGAAAATGTTATTGAAGGAATTTATTAAAAACACATGAATAAATTATGTTGTGTACATAAAACCTCCTAAACGTAAAAATATGATTTTTCCCCGGTCTCCAAACTTTCGAATTGGTATTTCTCAAAATGTTTTTTTTTTATTTGTGACTTTTGCCTGAACGGCGACAATATATAACCATTATTTTTATATTTTATTCTATGTCCGGACGAATAAATAATAGAGTTGTGTGAATGAAATAGAACAAAAAACCTGGACGAGTCAATTTTTGCAAAGATGATAACTCCGTACAGAAATCTCTTACTCTGTTAGGATGTCGATTTAAGTAAAAGATTGATAAATTACTTAGAAACTTACTTAGCAAAGACACATATGCGAGTGACGCGGGGACACCATCTTTCCACCTCGGTACTGTGACGAATAGTCGGTCTTCAAACACTTCCAAACCAACCGGAATATTATTCTCTGGAATGAATTCTCCCGTCCTGATGGCTTCTTCTCTCGCATCTTCATCAGGGAAGGCGAAGTCCATCTGCTTCCACTCGAAGGCCACCCTCAAGTTGTCCATGGCCAGGACTTGAGTAAAGAATAAGAAGACCAAGGCCATTTGGTAAACGCCATTTTGAATTGCTGACGACGCCATTTTGACGGCCGTCACTGTCCTGCAAATAAAAATTAACCAACTTGATTTAAATGTAAAAATACATTCTTCAGGGCCAGTTGTTCCAAAAAAATAACCGTTAAATAATTTTAAAATGAACAAAATTAATTGCATGAAAAAAAGTAATATTAAGTTACCCATTTTGCTTATTTTTATGAAAACTGCACAATTTAGTTGATATTTTTAATTTTATTAAATTAATATGCGCTGATTATGTTTGATTTGGGTATCATATTTTTAAACGAATATTGTTTATTTTATATTTTCTTAATGCACCTATACATCTTTAACGCAGTGTAAGGGATATGAAAGTAAGCTACCAAGATATATTTTGTTGTCCTTTAATAATAAGTAATATTTTTATGGTTTCTATTTATATATTTTTTATTTCCTTTTTAATTACTATAAAATAAAAAAGTACCTTATAATCTTTTACAAAATAATTTCATTATCTCTTTCTTATATTACCCAAAAATATTATACTTGTCTATTTATTATACGAGCAAAAATTCACAAACATCTCTTGTATACCCACGAACAGGCCATGCCTTTGTGGGATTTTTGTTTACTATTTTAACTATTAATATGTATTTCATTGCTCTCTAATTATCCTCTTTTGTATACTCTGTTTTACCTCGTATGTATATTGTAAAAAAAAAAACAAAAAAATACATTCATAAAAAATATTAAAAAGTATATTATCGAGCCCTACACACGTTTTCCCGGCATTGTAACGCAAGTGGGATGTTTGCTACTGCTAGACTTGCTCATGGGATAGACTTTTGCAATGCCAGATAGCAGACCTCACAGAAAGGCTGGGGAAAATCTTAAATATTATAATCAGCCTACTGGGAATCGCTATCATTCATGGAAGTCACTGGGTGGAACATTACTGGGAATCTATGCCGTGGAAATCTATGAAATACATTTTAATTTAGATAATGCTACTTTACTTTTTAGTTCTAATGTCTTTAAACCCTTTTTGATTTATTTTATTTTAAAAGCACTTGTTTTAATTTTTTTTATTTCTGTTTTAATTTCATACTAATAATGTTTTTCTTTATTTTATTTTAATAATGGTATAATTCATAATAGTAATGGTTGGGTATTGCCCTACCCGCCCCGAGCTAAAATAAAAATATTATATTATTATCAATAATACTAATTGTTTATTCATTATTATTTACCCAACTATTGCAATGCAGAAGGCATTTTCATCTAGCTGTAAATAACTTAAGAAGTGGAATATGAATTCCGATAGAGCAAGGTTTATAATACGCGCTTAAACCCAAATGATTTAGTTATGATTATTTTCAAAATCGTACATGCAATTTTGAACAAACAGATTGGCATATGAAATGTTTACAACACAACCTAAAATAATACACAACAAAATAATATACAGGGTGTTCTTTAAACCCTGTCACATCCGAAACCATGGTGATCAGTATGAGCAAGAAGACATATTGGCACATCAAAATATTTTTTAGAGCGAATATTAATAATATTTTTTTTTTTTTTTTTAATGGTTGCTAACTTCTGCAGGGAAGAAACGAGGAGGGGGTAGGGGGGAGTCTGACACGCCGTTAACCGCGCGGCCGCGCCCCCTTCGCTTCTCTCCTGCAGAAGTAAGCATCCATTTGTTCTTTTTAATATTTTATTTTTACAAATTTTCTTCGTTCTAAATATTTTTTTAATATGCCAATATATCTTCTTGCCCATACTGATCATCATGGTTTCGGATGTGACAGGGTTTAAAGAACACCTGTATATATATATACAGAACGACCCATGCATATAATAATTTAAATATATCGATTCTACAATCTAAATCCTATGGCGTGACGATTTGTGATTATCAAATATCCAATCCCCATGATTAAGCTGATATGTCACAATATTACAAGCAACAGATCCATAAACCAAACGCCCAAGCCAGCACAGCGGTGCGATCATGAATGTCTATACACATCTGCATTTTTATCGATTCAATATTTTTTTACATATTGTTATTATAATGGTATATGGAACATAAATTGAAAATAGTATTCAGCACCTAATATTGAGGTAGATTAATTGTGTATCAATCTATTTATATTCGAAGAATGTGTTTTAACAAGTTTTGAACCTACCAACATTTCAATTCTGTAGGTAGGATAAAAATATCCTAAAATTAAATTTAAATAAATACAGAATAAAATAAATTTACAAAATCTATATTAAACAAGAAATTGTATGTAAAATATTTTTTAAATATATTTTTTAATTAGTATGTATAATAATTTTTACCATGTACCATCGTGATATTATTAGTTAAAAAGAACTTAGAATTAAAACAAGAGAAATCTGAATTTAACTGTAGATTTATTTATCAAAATAATTCAAACAATGAAACCATCAAGCCGATTTTACTATAAGGTAAGGAGAGATGATAGAACGCCTTGTCACTCTGTCTTTACTTAGAGATCTCGCTTCCTCTACATTTATACATACATTCTTATGCACGCGCGCCGATTATTCTGACTTTTGACATGTCCACCTCTAAATATTTGCTGGATTTGGTCAAGCTATGTCTTTTTTGGTCTTCGGTCCTGGATATCTGCATCCATCAACATTCTCATTGTTAATCTTTTAGCCAATTATTCGCTGTCCATTCACTCTACATGCCCAAACCAACGCAGAATGTGTAAAATAAATCCAGAAATACGGTGTGTAAAGTGATCACTGAAATCAAAATATTTATCTTAAGGACGTTGAATAACTAATAAAAAACATCAATTTTTCTTCCTTTTTTTACTCGACGATGTCACGAAAGTGATGAAACCAGTCACTAGTTATTCCAAATTTGTGAAGTATCACTTGTCTATCATTTCTATAATAAATTACAATAAACTTTAATCAAGAATTTTCACTTATAACATTTTTCTTCCAATCAAACATATTTGTACGAAGTTTGATATCGTAGTTATTCACGTAATATAGACAAAATTTTGTGACAAACGTTTATATGGAACGTCCGACTTAACTACGTCGATACATCTGTCGATAGCTATTTATTATCGCATGACAGTTGTTATTAATAGTTATATAACGGTACAGAGAAAAAACGACACACTAGTAGCGACTTTTATGCAATAACTTCTGCGCAGTCAAGAATAAGCGAAACCAGTTTTTCGGCTTCTGAAACGTACAAATATGTATGTGCGAATTTCAAAATTACACATTTAAAATACTGACTTGGTTTCAATTTTACTTTTCATTAATATATTTACTATTAGTAATGTTTTTTTCCTTTTTATCGAGTCAAGGTGTCTGTCAAGTGCAATATATTTACGATACTGGTGAATATGTAAATTAGGTAATAGTTTTGATGATTAAATCAACGAGGCATTATGATAAACCATTATGGATTTAATATTTTTGTTTCTACAACTACCTACTAACTTTTATTCTACTTAAAAAACTAAACAAAATTTACGTGTATGTGAAATGTAATCAATCAATAAATTTAAAAAATATTTCTGTGAATTAGAAATCGTCAGAAAAAAAAGTTTCAAGTTTTATAAATGAGATATGAACTCATTTGCTTTTTCAGCTTATTTTTTATATTTTAATGTATGAAGCATTTAATTTTTTTAATATAAGACTGTCGCGATAAATCCCGGTCACTGATGAAAAATGTAAATAAATTTGAATTAAACTGAACACACTTTTTTTATTACATTTAAAATGAATTTTCATATAGAAAAATCAGTACACAAACTCACAATTTTAAATATAACTGATTAAAAATACATTTATTGATAACAATAAAATAGTTTTTAAATTAAAACAATAAGGAAAAGCATTTTTGAGAAGGAAAAATGGTATTCCTTGCATTTTCTGGTTCACAGGCCACTTTACTCACTGTGTAACGTTCACAATTTTGCTTGTGTTCGGATGTTTGAACATCCATATTTCTTAAATTCTTCCAGCTGTTTTTTAAAGAAGATTTTAATGAAGCGAAAGGGCCAAAAACTTTTTTTTTCGAAGGAATTCATGTAAATTAATTATTTCACATACTAGGCAACGCCTGACACCAGCTAATGAGAAACCAGTCATAAGCCTTTAAAATGCCTTTACATTCATATTTCCTTCTCTGAAGTGTTCTTCATCTCTGTTGTGATTTGAGAGATTTTTTTTACAAAAGCTGCGTAACTGGAATTGATTTTTTTCCCAGTATCCGCATAATATAATGTTCTCCATCTCTGTTGTGATTTGAGAGATTTTTTTACAAAAGCTGCGTAACTGAAATTGATTTTTTTCTCAGTATCCGCAATAAACATTCTGTATTAAAAATAAATTAAACATTTGTTTTGATCACAATATTGTTAAACATTTTTTTTGTAAAAACACTTTTTTTTGTTCATTTTAGTAACTCCAAAATCATGAAAAAAAGAAAAAAAATCCAGTCCTTTGCCAAAAATATTTGGACAAACTCAAAATATTGCAATAAAATAGGGGTATACAACTGTACTCAAAGAACATATTCTACCTAGATCTTTCTAGAATTCGAGCAAGCTAATCCAGTCGACGTCCTACTTTGCCAAGACGAAGAGAATAATTAAATACAAAAAGATATAGATTCAAAAGAACCTCAAGTCGTTTAAACAATGTTCAAATTATTTTTCACAAAAAGAAATAATGAAGTATGGTGTGAAAAATAAGATTTAAAACCAAAGTATAAAAAATACCTACCAATGTTAAATATGATTTCTAATTTTGGTTATGCGCAATTACAACATTGCATTTTTAAATACGTATGTATAAATAATGTTTTATTATTTTTTATCGCAGTCGAGAATTGTTAACGGTTGAAAATTAAATCAAAACTTATTTAATATCCGTTATCGCTTCTGCTATTAAAGTTAACACGATCAATACATGCACAATATTATTTTACAGTGATGTCGTTTTGTTAAATCGAAGTATAATTCAATAAGTATGCTACAATAATTAATGATAAACGAATAATATTTTTTTTTAAACACGGCTAGAACAGAAAAATGAAGAAGCGCTTTTCATTGACTGATCTATTTTAAAAACAATGATTAAATGCATGTTAAACATCCCGTTTACGTCCCGTAATCTCGACATGCGTCCTTATTATTACATTCGACATAAGATAGACTGCAAAACACTTATTGGTATTCTGCTCTAATTAGACAATTAATTTTATTCTTGTACTTTCTAAAAAAAACTGATTCATTATTGAAATTGAGTTGAATAATACGAGACTTGTATAAATTTAATTGAATCAGGTGCACTAAATTCTGACTTTGGCTTATCAAAACATACGAGGTGTGTACAGAAAATAACGGGAATTTTTTAATTTCGCTGGTTTAGAGTCCGTTTGACAATTTTCATAATGTTGGTATACATGATCTTAAAGTATGCTAAAATTTTCAACTGTATTTATTATTTACTTTGTCTGTGGCAGCCGCTAAGGTTAGACGTGTTCGGCATGCTCGGCGATTTTCGTCTTGGCCATCCAGAATGCCTCCAGTGGGACGATTGAGCCTTAGTTTCAACGTCATATCCGGGAACCCATGTTTCGTCACCTGTCATAACGCGTTTCAGTAATTCTGCATCGTCGTTGCCTTCATTTCGTGACACCTGATCAACTTCCATTCGCCGCTGTTTTTATTAGAAATTCAAAAATTTAGGAACAAATGTTGCTGCCACGCGTTTCGAACCCAAAACATTCGAAAAAAATTGATGGCATGACCCAATGGATATGTCAAAATCATCAGCGATATCTCTGATTGTGATTCGGTGATCGTTCATAACCATTTCATTCATTTTTCATCGGTTGTTGATATGCTGGGGCGTCCGGGCCGTTTGTCATCTTCAACGTCTTCACGGCCATCTTGGAAACGCTTATACTACTCGAAAACTCTTATTTTACTCATATAGACTCATCATAGGCCTTTGTTAATATTTCGTTACACTTAATTTTATTTTTTACATAAAATTTTATACAAAGTGGGATAGAGGGAATATGGAAGGAGGTAATAAAAAATAAACCACAACACTCAGACAATTGAGAAAAAAATCTTTCTTGGATTTTTTTCTTGCAACTGGCGGGAATCGAACCCGCGACGCCAGTTTCACAGTTGGCCGTCTAACCAACTGCGCCACGGCGCCTGCATTAATTCTATCTTCCAATTTGCCAGGTCAACAAATAAATAATTAGTCAAAAATGTGACGTAATATCATACATAATAAAAATAGTAAAAAGGTAATTATTGAAAAGGACACAAAATACCGAACACTGTCTAAGTGAGACGGAAGGTCTATTAATGTCCGGATTCTTTTGAATGCTTTTTTTGTGGTTTCATCTTCATTAAGCAAATGCGGAGAAGTTCCGTAACATGGCCCCAGCCGTCTACCTTCCAGATCAACACACTATAGTTAAAGCAGTTGGAAGGAACATACTTTTTGCAGCATATATTTATGTCTTGTAAATGATCGGGAAGGCAAAAAAACAAGCAATTCCCATTTTAAAAAATTGTAAATAATAATAGGATTTTCCGGATTACCGGTTTACAGATCATTATGTACACGTTTATCTACGCAATAAACAAGTTTTTTTGCACTTCGTCTACCAAATTAATGGCAAATAGAAAAATATGAAATTTCTAGTCACAAATGTAACGGTTGGATGTGAAACAATAATTAATAACATAAACCTGCATACTAAAATGCCATTTTTTCAGGCTTGTCTGTCCAATAAACAGGACCATCGATATAAACTGTGATTACATGTGTACTGTGTACAATTTCATAATATTCAAACATTGAAGAATATTGTATATTATTATTTAAACATAGCGCAATTTCTCATTATCAAGAACAATTCTATTGTTCAGGCATTATACGATTTTATAATATACCTCCAACCACTGTATTATTTTACGATGTTCGAACCTCAGAGTAATAATGCGTAAACTTATAGAGAAGCCCTATCACTATGTTTAATAAAACGCAAGCGATGTTGGTTTGTTGCTTAGCAACAAATTGGTGGCCGCTTTGTTTTATTTTACAACATAAACATAACGGTTCGATCGGATGCTTTTGTAGCTGTGGTTGGTTTTGTTTGTAAATAACTTGGATATTTACGTTATAATAAATAAAAATCGACTATGGTAAATTGCAGTATGTTTGGTTGCAGCAGTAGGAGCGTCAAAGGTGTTAAAAGAGTCAGTTTTCAGAGGTAATTGATTTAGAATATGTTCCTATGATTTACATTGATTTTTGGCATTTATTAACCCGACACGTGTGTTATGTTGCTTAAAAACTTTCCTTATATCAACATATTTACTTCAGATACTATTTTTTCTCAATTTAGGAGATAAATTTGTGAATTAAAGTATGTTTACCGTTGATAATGACAGTTGATTACGGGCAATATGTCGGGGCCGCACTAGGCATCCATATAAAGCTTGAGTTTTTATCGAGTAGAGGTCGATTCAAATTTTACTAGAAAATATCAATGTTAACCTTAAAATGGCATTTTAAATGACGTGTCCAAATTTCAGGCCGCTGGTTCTCTTATTCCGATTATATTTAAACATTTCAATAATTTACAACGATATATAGTATCAAAAGCTTTAGGAAAATCAATAAATGATATTAATACGAGTTTTCTATTATTTAGTTCATTATTAACGTAATTAGCAAAACTTTGGATTAACTGCATTTTAATTTCAATGTCTAATTATACTGCATTTCAATTTCAGTGGAATTTCGCCCTGAGGTATAATTTTATTTATTAAATGCATTACAATCGGTCCTAGAATATTGACATGTTTTTCAATATCAGCCATTCTAGTTTGATCAGCTCCTGGTGCTTTCGAGTTTTTCATTAGCCTTACGATATTGATGATTTCAAATAATTTTGCTTTAAGTAAGTATAAGCTGTGGGGGAGCTCTTCAGATATTTATTTATCGATTTTCAGTAACATTTGAAACACATTTTTAGAGAAATACTCAGCAAAATCATTCGAGACGTTTTTATCATGTATAATGTATCGCATAGTATTATACTATAATACAAAACAATAATTGAACAACAATAACAAAATTGTAAATTCAATATGGGATTGCCCTGAACTGTTATCTCTCATCAACTGCAGGGTGCCTAGAAGAATGACTAGACAGGTGCCACCGTTTTGTAGAAACAATTCACGGACAGTGTATACTTGTAATGCCGTATTAAACGACTTCACGAACTCGGCAATAGTTATTCCCACGTATCTTATATATTTGGTGTAGGGTATTGTTCCTATAGAACAAACCTTTTGAACTTTTTCAAAGATGGTGAATGGTAATTATATTTATGGCGTAAGTATAGCCTGTGAGCTCGCCAATACATGACAGATGACATTAACATAACCATAGAAAAACATAGCAGTTGAGCTCTCAGAAGTAAAGCAACGTGAATGCAGCAATGCTTGAACTACATGTCAATAATATTCTAATAATAAAGAATATTATTTGGCCATACGGAACTTTAAAGCACACCTTGGTTTAATTACTAATAGTATTTTATCGGTTAGGTAGGTGTATTTAAAAAAAATGTTGCGTACCTGAAAAAAGCACAAATAATTATGTTTTTGTAAATGATGTCAGTAGCGACACTCAGAGAGTGGCTTTATGACAATTTGACATTTTTTATAAGAAATTCATGGCGTAGCCGAAATACTGTTATAAAAACGAGGATGTTTTTGTTGATTGACGTTAGCAGGCGCTACCCAGGGGCGACTTTGTGACGTGAGAAATTATTTAAAAAAAGAGATTCATGGCGTAGCCGAAATATTGTAATTAAAACGAGGATGTTTTTGTTGATTGACGTTAGCAGGCGCTACCCAGGGGCGACTTTGTGACGTGAGAAATTATTTAAAAAAAGAGATTTATGGCGTAGCCGAAATATTGTAATTAAAACGAGGATGTTTTTGTTGATTGACGTTAGCAGGCGCTACCCAGGGGCGACTTCATGATGTGATGAAATTATTAATTTAAATATTTTTTTTCATTTTACATAGCGTAGCCAAGATAAGAAATTGCGTGGTGTTTCGAAATTTAACCGTGTAGGTAGCCACCTAGTTACAATATTATTTTTGTATTTGTATAACTCCTGTTTTATAATGTTTATGTATTTATCGCTATAAGAATTAAACTAAAGATAGTTTTTACTTTTAATCGCTATCCGTTTTTTAAATTATGTTTGTAACACTCAATAGTATTTATTTTTCAAGTATTCAATGTTTTTTTGCATTTTAATTAATATTGTTAATATAAGCGTATTTTTATTTATTCGAATTTACTAGACTGTTTTTATTACAAAAAATAAAAATGCATATTTCTCTATGTATTTTTCTGTTATAAACAATCTATTAAAATAATACACATCAAATTTCCATTGTCTGTGGATTTTATTTGCAATCTTCTTTTTTTTCGATGGTTAAAACTCTAGGAAATTCAAAGACAATAAAATTTTTACTCTCATATATTGGCGAGCTCACACGCTATACATAGCCCATATTTATTTATTTCATAATATATACAATTTTTTGATCACTTTGCCCAGCTGTATGAAACAGTATTTATGATTTTCTTGTTATATTACTTTTAAATATTATATTATTTAATTTGTTTTTTACATTTATTCTTGAATTGTTTAAACTTTCTACTGAATATGTTTTAGGTTATTTTTTTTATAAATATTGCATAATTTTTTTTAATGAATCTTGGGTAAAAGGAAATCTATGTTTTTAAAAAATATATATATTAAGCCAAATATGTTATTATTATAAATTTTTGTCAAAGGCAGATTTGCCGTTTACGTTAATAAAATAAAATAAAATAAAAATTAAAAATAATGTTAACATCATTTTAAAAACAGTGTAATATGTAAAACTATAGTTTTATGTATGTTTTATATTTTTGTAATTTAACGTTATGTTTGATGGTTATGTGTTTATGTTTATGTTGATATATTTCGTCTGTCTTTATATAAATATAGGTTAAGTATTCAAAAGGTTATAAATTAATTTGTATAAAATTTCTCAATATTGTTCTTTATTTACTATTTTGTTTTCTCATGTATCTCTATAATAATGTATAAACTTATATGTATGTATATGTATGTGTGTATGTTTTCATATGTAAAATTAATTAAATATTTTTCTATGTACCCTATACCTATGTTGGTACATTTCCTGATTTATACTTATTATTGTATCTTTTAGCTTTTCTTATGTTATCTTTAATTTTAACTAAATTTACATACTTATGTTTCACTGCTGCACTTGAATGTAATTTCTAATATATGTAAACGCCCGTAGGGCGTGTAAATTAATAAATAAATAAATAAAAGGCATCTGTGTACACTAATAAAATAAAATAAGGTTTGCTCGGACTCCCTCGCCTATATTCCTCTCAATGTGTATCTACCTACCCGTCCTTCCTATTTTCCTAGCGCAGAACCATGTAACAATAATCACTCGTGTGAGTGCCGGTCAAACACATTGAAACGTCAGTACCAAACCAATTTCAAAAGAATAAACATCAAACCAGTGAAGTGCTATCAGCACAAACCACAACAACAGAGCTGTGCCAACGCCACCCAGACCGCAAGCTCCAAACACAAGCTGTGCCAGCGTCGCGAGACCGCCAGCTTCTACACCAGGTTCCAGCATCACGCCACGCCTCAACAAAACAGCAGGTCAGTGGAGTTGCGTAACCTTCCCTTTCAACCATACAGTCCACTCTTAATTTTCCTCCTCCGGGACGAAGTATTTCTTCACACCGCCTCCAATCCTCAAAAGGATAAACATAGGATACGCCCCAGATGGATCCCCAACACATCACTCCACAATCCTGCCTTTTGGTGGTCAGCCTTGCCGCAGTATTGCAGCGAAAAGTCACATTTTAAATACCGTTGCTTAATTTCACTTTTGTATCGAATTGCATTGCCCCGTTAAGATAACAAAATTAATTAAAAACACAAGTACAACAAATTGGATATCTCTACCGATAAATAATTGCCACAGGTACCGATAATGGTTGTATTATTTCAATGCTACCATTTTGTTTCTTGTATGAGTTTAACTAGCACCAGATCACGGCGAATAAACGACCTTGGAATTATCCGCCAATGAAAGTGAATCGATCGAAAGACAAGTGAGCGCTATAAAAAACAAAACAAATTAATGCTATCGGAAAGGCGGGAAACAAATAATTAAAAACGGATTCATTCAAAATCGCCAATTACATTTTTTTCTGATTGCATTTTTTTAAATAAATTTATTGCATAAATATAAGTATGCATATTTAATACCAGAGAATCTATATAAAACTAATGAATAGAAAATTAATACGGAGCGTTCTCTGGTTAGAACAGTCTACATCTAACATGGCTCAGCCTGTTCTAAGATGAAGATTTATTTTTTAAAGTATTAGTTGTTCTGTACTAATATAACAATACCAAAAAAAACTGCAATTACTTCATTATAAATGCATAGTTAATCAAATGTGAGAAATTAATAATCATTATTTTATACATATAAATTATATACATAAGAACTAAGAATACATAATATTACATAAATATAAATAATATATTTTTTATTTGTTAAGTTAGTTTGAAAATTTCCTAACAAGACGAAACGCGTCACAATTTACTCTCTTGTATATTTGAAAAAAATAAAGTAGAATTAAAATCCAATGAACGTGTGGAAATTATTTATTTCAAACGCGGTTTTCACAAAAATATATTTTTATTTAATATTAGTTAATAGTTGTATGTAACCACTTACCGACTTTTCTATGTCTTCCCTTTAAGAGACATACTCGTCTCTTCGTAAGGAAACTAATTACACTAACATGCAAATCCCACTACACACCTTTACCATAATTGTTGGACACACGATTTTAGTCTCTAACACTAACTCACATTGATTATATGTATATTTTTAATGTTTTGTCTTGTGAGAGAAAAAAGGGGGGAGTGAAGGGAGGAGCATGAATTTACTGAGAAGGTGCAAGGACACAAAACTCAAATCTTGCCAGGCGCTCTCATGACCCTAGCTACGAGCTACGACACTGCTTGTTACTATAATACTAAGTTATATTGAGTCCTAAATATATTGTATTATACACTTTTTCCTGATTCTGTTATTTTATTATTTTAATGTTTCGATTCCTGGGAGAACCAAAATTAAATATTGGTTTGGTGCTTTTACACTACAATAATTCACTGTCCCAGGGCTCAGATTACAATGGGAAGTTAACAGAGTTATCTTCGACTGTCAATAATGATAAACCTATATTTGTGAACGAAAATGAGTATAATAAACTAAATAAAACAACTTTGTTTTTAACCAATTTGCGATTTAATCTACATTGGAAAAACTAAAAGAAACATTAATATAAGAGTAAAAGAACACTTAAGATGCTTTAATAGTAACATTTTTTTCTGAATTCGAAAACCATCTGAAAACTTTAATAAAGACACTGAATTAAAATTATTTTATGTTGAAAATAAATTATTAAAGTTAGACAACTTAGAAATCTTGGAATTAAAAAATCGATTAATTACAAGAAAAAATTAATTAATAACCAAATAAACAATATTTCTTTTAGTCCACTCCTGTCTTGCTTCGAAAATAATCATATCAAATTACCACACTTTTGAGAAAAAAAAAGACTTAATTTATTGGCTCCACGTGAAGTATTTATTAAAAATGATAAATATAAGTAGGAAAGAATTCATTAGTTACGTTAACCTTGACAAAGAAGCTCATTTGCTTTGAAACCGGTCGGTAGAAAAAAAAAATTGTGGTTAAAAACAAAGTTGTTTTATTTATTTTATTGTAATGAATAACTACAAAGTTAGTGCTTCAAACATAAAAAAAAGAAAATGAGTATATTTGCGTGAATATTTAAAGTATCTTCCTCGGTTACCTATAATTGAACATGTTTAGAATAAAAAAATGTATGTATATTCTGCTTTTCATACAGAACACTTAAGTTTGCTTTGTAGATAAAAAATCATAACTTTCCATTGTAATCGGGGCTCTAAATTGACATCTAAAGCGCAAAACTTATATATCACCATACCTTCCTGTAACACATGATCGAGATACGCTGCATATACTTTCCAATGCAGTGCCCTATGTACCATCAGATGCTGATGAGTGTTTGATGATGATAATCGTATTTCTGAGGCGTTGTTGGTTTTCTAATTAGACAATGACTTTCGTAATTAGCGTATCGCAAAAAAATTGTGAATTCGGTTACGTTAAGCAGTTGTTTTTCACTGCTTGCAGGTAATTAGAACTGGCCATTGTTACGAGCAAGTACGTAATACACTACACTTATCTGTAGAAATCTTATAGTTACAAGATTAAAGTTATTCGAGAGGCAGTTTCAATCGCTGGCAACCTGCCCACAATCGCAATTACTGAACTAGACAAACAAGGCTGTATTGAAATATATTGCTTCGACTTCTGAATTTATTTAGGTGTATCGAATATATTCATTTACGAAGGATGGTAATCAGCTTTCCTCCACCTTTAACTCGAATCATTTGTCTTCAGAATTGTATGGGACTTTCGTAAATTGATGAGTAACAGCATTTTTAAACCACCCATGCAACTGAAGTCCATCAAAAGCCAATCGAATTTATTTCGAGTACCTGAGTACCATAAGTCTATAAGAATAAAGGTTTCAGATCTTTAACTTCACAAACATCAACAGATGAAAGAATTGAAGGAATATAGATGTTCAAATATAGGCAGAATGGTGAATGTTACACAGCGTGTAAAGTGGCCACTTAAACCAGCCATTGACAGGTCATAAGCCCTGTAGATGCCTAGACTTCTATATTACCTTTTCTTAAATGTTATTTATCTGTGTTGTAATATGTTAATATAAACAGCTCCCCAGGGAGTTGAATTGTCTACAAACATTTGGACGAATTCAAAATACTGCTACAATAAACAGATGGTTAATTGATAGAAGTACCTACGTCTCAATAAAGAAACAGTAGTGTTTCGAAACTATATTATTTTTGCTGGTGATTTTAAACAATCTGCAACTCAATCGTAGTAGCCGCATTCGTCGGTTATGACCGACGCTATAAAAGTTTATCACCGTGTTTGTTTATCGTTTTAGCGATTCCTATGGATCATTGACTAAAATTTACCGATCGGGGATAATTATATTTTTTAATATTGCTACAATTCTGCATTATGCGTATATTATTATAACGTTTTCCAAATTTCGATTAATGGCGCCGTTTAAATATTATATTTAATAAATAATGGAAAATACTCCAAACAACTTTGTTTTACAATGGTGTAATTGTAAGTGTAAGTGTAATTTTTCATGTTATTTATATTTTTTAAACTCAATTTGAGACCGAAATAAAATGAAACATCAGTTAAACACGGTACATAATATTATGACGACAATGTCGTGTATCGTGTATAATATTGTAGTAAATTAATTATTAAGACGAAAAAAAATAAGCTAAACATTTTCGTATTTAAATGAAATACTTTTGTAATAAAGTTCTTTTAGAAAGAAAACCTTGCAATTTGCAAAACAAACTGAACACGTACAGATCATACTAAACTCGACTTGCGTTGACTTTGACGTTTGGTATTTGACCACGTGAACACGATAAACTAATCCACTTCCACTGTGATCGGTCAAGTTGGTTAATTAAGGTTTTTTTATCGACGTGAAAAATATCTGTGATTGAGCTACTGGAATATAAATAATTGTTTCACAGTAAATATTGTTACTTAACGAGGTAAATTCTGAATATAGCTTAACTTTCACAGTCACTTTCTTCATAAATCATAATAGAATTGACCTTAGGCAGTGTGAATAGAAAAAGAAACCGGGGTCATAATTTAAGATAATTCAAATACAAATAAGTGCAGCGAGAGAGTCTATCCAAACATATTATCATAATGTGAGAAAATAGTATTTTGATAAATGATTATAACTAAGCATTCATATTTGAAACAATTTCTTTGTGATTCCCAATTTTTATGCTAAAAATATTAGTACGAAAGTTGTTTGCGAATCTTTGCAAATTTTTGCGAATTTGAATAGTCTATTTTAATTATAATAATAAAAATACTTTATAGTTTTATTCCACTTTTATTTATAATTATTTTATATTTTTTTTTCCGGTGACCGGGTTTTGTCGTGACATCGTCAGACTGGTGGGAGACTAAACAAATTTATATGTTATAAACAAGTGCAAGCAGGGGTTCTAAATCATGATTTTATATAATTATGCAAAGAAAATAATTTTAATTAAAATCATTTAAGTATAAGGTAATAACAATTATAAGAAAATAAGCTTTGTGTGAATGTATATAATAAAAACTGCTGTAAAATATACAATTTTATGAAGTTTTATTATGAAAATAAATTAGAATTACATATATTTAAATTTAATTAAAACTATAACAGGGGCCGCTGGTTGGTACTTGGTAGACATAGCTGTCGATGGAAATTATAAATGAAATTGGAATAAAACTATAAAGTATTTTTATTATTGTAATTAAAATGCAGTTCCACCGAGAAATGTCAGTAGAAAAATTTAATATAGTCTATTTTTGCTACTATTATGTCTTATGGCATTTTAGTGTGGGGTCGGGCTGCCGATATTTCCGCAGTTTTTGTTTTGCAAAAGAAGGCAGTGAGAAGTATTTACAATTTAAATTTTCGCGATCCTTTAAGAAATATTTTTAAAGAAATTAAATTGATGACTGTTTAAAGTCAGTATATTTATGATAATATTATGTTTGTGCGTAAAAATATATCTCTCTTTCAAAAAAATAGCGATAATCGTAATACTAGAAATAAGGGCAAATTAGTAATCCTGAAATTGAAGCTAAGTAAGGTAAGCTCATCGTTTGTGGGGCACTGCGTAAGCTTCTACAATAGAATACCCGATAATGTCCTAATTATGACGGACAATAAGTTCGAAATTTTCATAAAAAGCGTACTTCAAAAAAGGCCTAGTATGGACTTAATGAGTACATGGAAGATAGCAGTATATGTAACTAATAGTATTATTTTATTTGTATTAGTTTATTTGATTTTTTAAAAATATTTTTATTTATTGAAAACTGACTATCTATTTGTGTTCTTTTGTTTATTTATATAAATATATATATATATACATGTATTGACTTTCAATAAGCGTATACATTAAACCTATATTGAAGAGGAAAAAAAACTAATCAAAATAAAAATAATCGTCATCATCATCAGACCTCGTGTCCAATGGTTAACGTTGGCCTGGAAGTCGTAAAAGTCCTGGAATCGCGACCCAGAACAAGCAGCAGCAGCGCAATTACAAATGATTATCGACGTGCTCAAAAACATGCTAAGCATTTGAGCGATCACAATGAACAATAATGAACATGCTTAAGTTATTGCAGTCATAAGTCAACGCGTGTGTAATCTCTAAGTCAACGCTCGTGTCGGTTTGTTTTTTATTTTCCTCGTAAATAAATACAGTTCATTGCCGAAAAATTGGCGTTTACAATATATTGCACTTGCAAAATAGTAAGGAGTATCTAATACAAAAAAGTGAAAAATAAATTACCATAGCGACTGCTTTTCTTGACATTCGACTTGCCAACCGCCGGCTAAACCCAATAAATAGCGTGATACATAATAAATAAATAAATAAAAATAGCAGTTTTGGAATATTTTCCATATTTACACCGGTGAAATTCAAATATGTGATTGGCAGCAGGATTATACGTCGCGAAACGTAAATATTTTGACATTTAATATGAGGTGTTCACGGATGTTCCATTGTGATCGCGAATACGATAAACAACCATGGTGAGAAATTGTTAACACGTTGCTTATTAGCACGTCTATAGTAATTTATGATTGAACTACAGGAGTGTCAGCTGGCCTCAGACAGGGCACTGCATCGGAAAATCATTTTTATTACATGAAGGTAAGATGATCAGTATCACGCTTCAAGTACCAGTCCAGGTATTATAAAATACTCAAGTTTTAAACACTTTTTTCATTGTACAAATCTCATGTCGACTCGTTTATGTGTATTTACGTTATTGCTATTTATATAAGTACTTTATTTTATCACCACAGTATTAAACCGCCTCCAACCGGTTTCGGAAAGCAATCTGTTTCTTAATTCCACATTTTATTCGTGAGATTTTAAAGCGATATCATATTAACAGTCCACTCAAAATTCAAACCATTCGAGGCATCATAAAAAAGATTCTATTGTTTCGCAAACCCATTGATGACGAGTCTTTTGTTTTAAAATTCCGAGAATTCGAGGCTTCTGCAGCAACTTTTTCTTTCTCGCCCTTGTGTGGACCAACAAACCATTACATGTCCAAACTTTTGTTATTATTTTAATCTGTATTATTATTCTTTCGGAGGCCTTTTTCGGGATCTTCTGTTACACACGAAGAAAGCACAAGGTCCGTTTAACGTATGATTTCTTCTAGTATCTTCCAATGTTATCTTAATTTGGTGATCTAGGCCTTTTGCTTACGTAGTGATTTGCCTCCTGTAACCTCAAACTTGAAGAAAGGATAGTGAAATAAAGGTTTAAGTCAAAGTGTTTGTAACCCAAATTGAAAAATTCAAAAAATGTGTTGGCCTTTTTAACTAATTACTTGTGCCCTGTATTATTGCACGTGTGGCAGAAAGTCAATATTTTTATAATACTTTAAATGTATTATTGGGTATTTATTATATGCTGTCAAAATTTGACTGACTTGGAGATTTTGCCCCTCTCATTATCCTCCCCCCCTCTTTTTTCAACTTTTTCTTCCACACCATTAAATATTTTTATAACCTAATCAGTGCATGTAGCGGTTACTTATTAAAATGCAAGTCTGCTTGGTTTTATATTTTTTAGCGAAAACTATTGTGAAGGTGTATAGTGGGTTTTGCATGTTGGTTTAATTAATGACCTGACGAAGAGACGGGTACGTCTCAAAACCGGTAAACATAGAAAAGTCGGTAAGTGGTTACGTACAAATATTTAATAACATTTAGTAAAATGTTTGACCACTAAGTTAATGCTTTTAATATTAATAAGTTTTTTTTTTTAAACCACTGAACTTCCTCATTAAACCAAAATCAAAAAGACGTATGATGCACTATTTTTATTAACAGTAATATAATCGAAGTAGTTGATGAATACATATGTCTAGGACACAAAAGTCAAACTTGGTAAAGATAAACAGACGGCGGAGTTACACAGAAGAATAAGAGCTAAGTTGGGCTGATTTCGGCAAACTAAAAGATATTTTTGAAAATAAAGAAGTAAATATATGCTTAAAAAGACAAATCTATAAATCATGCATATTGCCGGTGACAATATACGGACACGAAACCATGTCTGTAATACAAAAAAGTAGCCAGAAATTACAATGCACGCAACGATCCATGGAAAGACAGATGCTCAGTATATGTCTTAGAGACAATAAGAAATGAAGTAATAAGGCGCCGAACCGGAGTCGTGGATATCATGAATCGTGCAGCAAAATTGAAATGGCAGTAGGCAGGACACTTGGCGAGGCATAATGATGGCAGGTAGACACTCAGAATAATAAAGTGGAGACCATGGGCACTCAAAAGGAGTGTTGGAAGGCCACAGAAAAGATGGGCTGATGACATCGCCTCTATTACCGGTAAAACATGGGTGATGAAAGCGGGTGATAGGAAGGAATGGAGACGTTTGGAACAGGCCTTTATCCAGCAGTGAAGAGAAAAAGGATGAAGAAAAAGATGATGCAATATGGATTGAAATCATTTTCTTGAGAAAAAATAGCCCTAGTCTAATAAAATCGTATTTCTGTTGATTGTCAGATCGAAATCATTCTAACGTTTAAAGTGCATTTATTAACTTCTAAAATCGGATTTAGCGCTTCACATGCTTTGAATTAACGAATTTTGGTCTGATCGAAATTCCTCATTTCTTCGGGCCGGATCAAAACAAAAAAATCCCGCGATATGGATGTTGCCAAAAAGTGTTTTAAGTAATCAAGAGACGCAATTGGAGTACCATTGCAGTGTCCAATAGACCACTGGGATCGGATAAGGGATTGATGATAATGATACGTTGAATCAATTTGTTGGATAGGTTAGATCATGTTAAGTTAACTGAAAATATTGCACATTTACAACTTTTTATTTATTTATCTTGAAATAGGGCACACACAAACACAACAAAGACTTCTTCTATTGCACAATATTTTGAGTTTATCCAAATGTTTGTAGACAAAAGACTGGATTTCACCCCTTAGGGAGTCATTAAGATTAACTCTTTAACTTCACCAAAATCAACAGATGGAAGAATTGAAGAAAAATGGATGTTCAAACACAGATAAAATGGTGAACGTACGCAGTGTGTAAAGTGGCCAAATTAATTAGACAACGACAGGTTATAAGCCCTGTAAATGCCTAGACTTCCATATTCCCTAACGTAAAATATTCTCAATCTCTGTTGTAATTTGTTATTTCTTTAGCTTTAAAATTGTATTTTTCATACACCTTCAACCCGTTTCAACGCAAATCCAACTAATATATTATTTTAATCAAATTATAATTTATTATATAAATAGAACATGAGTGATACTTTAATCCACAAATTTGGAGTATCCAGTGACCGGTTTCATCGCTTTCGCGACATCTTCGAGACTGGTCACTGGATATTCCAAATCTGTGGATTAAAGTATCACTCGTCTTTTATTTATATAATAAATTACAATGAACTTCCATAAAGAATGTTTACTTACAAACTTAAATATTTGAAATTATTATTATTTGGAGTTCCTGTTGTATAAAAAAATTAGTAAATATTCAAGAAACATAAATTTATCTTGATTTTTTTACATCAAAATGTGGCCTTACTTGAAATTAAATTAAAATTGTATTTTTTATGCACATTGAATCTGAATTTAAATAGTATATGTAATTAAATCAAATTATTATTATTCGATTGAATGATTTCTGATTATTTACAGAATAATGTGTAAAAGATTAAATTATATCGGATTCGCATACTAAGTAATAAATCGAAGGTGATTTACAATATTGTTGTATTGGGAAATCATTCCGGATTCGAGTGTCTGCGTTTTCTGCGTGCTCGAGTATAAGAATGTATTTTTTTTAAGGAAAATCATTGACATTCCGCAGATACAAGCGGCTTCAGACAAAATAATAATTTACTATTAACAATATTTTGAGTTTGTCCAAATTTTTGTAGACAAGGACTGGATTCAACCCCCTAGAGAGCTGTTAATATTAACATGACACACCAGAGATGAAGAACATCTATCTATCTATCTATTATCTCCGTTGTAATATGTTAATTTACTATTAAACTGAGAGAAAAATTCCAACTAGATTTAACAATCTTAACTTCACCATCATCATCGTTGGTTCTACAGCCCGCTGGCTCTGTGAGCCTTGGCCACCACAATGCCGGCATGCCCATGCAACCAGCCAATTGAGATTGAGAATCCTGTAGATGCCTTGACTTTGATATTCCCTTTCTCAAAATGCTCTTTATCTCTGTTGTAACGTGTTAAAAATTTCTGGGGTTGTTTATGTTTTAAATTCCATCGATCACGTGTTACTGGAAGGTAAGGTGATCAGTCTTACGCTTCAGAAACCAGTTCGTCATCATCACCATCAAGCCTTTTCTGCATCGAATGGTGCATAGGGAACTGGATTGGTTACACCAACCGCAGCGTATCTTGATCATTTCTGTTACATGAAGGTAAGATGATGAGTCTTAGGCTTCAGGTGCCAGTCCAGGAAATTCTAAATTTTCTGGTTTAAAAACGCCCTTTTCAAAATAAAAATTTCATATCAGCCATGTCGGGAAATCGAACCCGAGACCTCTTGCATGTTAGGCAGTTGCTCTGACCACTCCTCCACGAGGCTAACAGTTCAAGGACAGTAAATAATTGCTGTGTTAAATAATCACATTAACACCTGTGTGGGTGGTTATCGCGATGGGAATCTTCCCCTTCAGGGAGGGTTACCTTTCTTTTTTTCCTTCAATCCGTCAGCGCTTAGAATCTTCTTGGGTTGTCCCCGATCACTGGACGACGCAGTTTTTATCAGGTCATGGTAAATTTAATTAAAAATTATTTGTTTTTAATATTGTTGACTCTCCTTCGTGCTGCTGCGGATATCCTAACCAATCTTCTGAACACATCCTGTGGTCTTGTTCTTTTTCCCTTCTCTATGATTACCGAATGGAGCTTCTCGCTACTATCCGTGGCCCTGCTATAGGTCCTGTCGGATATACAGATCTAGTGGCTCCTAAAAAGAATTTCAAGGCCTTAAAAAAGTTTTGTCATCATTTCGGCGAATTGATCATATCCAATCAAGTTTATCCCAATCTGTGAAGAATTCACTTCCCTCTCTTCTCAATCCAATGAAGTACATATTATGTGCTTCTGGATTACTTTCTTGCAGCACAAAGATGCTAAGGCTACCATATTTCAAAGAGTTCCTTAGGGCAGCTTTTCTCGTTTGACAACGAGCAAATTTTCCGTGTATGTGGGCACCGCCAAGGAGACTTATTTCCTTTGATGCGGTATGTGGTGGGCAAGCTGTGTGGGTGGTTAATTCTAGTATATACTTGTCTATAAACATTTAGGCATACTAAAATGTTTTTTGAATAATCGTAAAAGTTTCTCGCTAAGTTTAATATCGTTCATTCTTGCAGCAAAATAACATTAAACGCTAAAACTGTGTAATTGATTCGATTTTAAGATAACAGGCCTATTTTAAATTTAACAGAGTTATTTCAAAAACACAATTGAAACGCATACTAATGAAAATTACAAATACAAAAGCTTTGTGAACAGTTTACCCTTTCACACATAAATTAATTTCTGTGGAATTAAAAATATTTTGTATGCTTATATGTACTAAAAGAATAATACATTTTTTTTTGTTGTTTTTATTTATTTCTATTATTAACATGTAACAACAGAAACGAAGAATATTTAAGAAAAGAGAATATAAAATTATAGGCATTAACAGGGCTTTTGACCGGTCTTTAGCTGGTTTAAATGGCCATTTTACACATTATGTGATATTTACCATTCGGTCAATCTTTGAACATCTAGATTTCTTCAATTCTTTTTATTTAACTTTTTGTCCATAATGTTATTTGTACAAAATGGCAATTTCTTCCAACCAACTTATTTTTGGGTTCTCACCGGGAATCGAACCCGGAACCTTCAGTGCGTGAGTCAAGCGTCTTAACAACCACTTTCAATTTTTATGAAAACTGGATCTCAAACTGATTAAATATCGATGAAGCTCATAAAATATGTCGTGTTTATTTTTAAAATTTTATTGACACATATTTTAGCTTGCTTGAAATACAATATTTATACATAAATCCTTCTGGAGAACGGTAATTTATTTTAAAGAAACAAACCAATATCAAGCCAGCTGTAAAACTAAATAACTAGCTTATTTATAATACAGACTACCAACGCAAAAACATAGACATCTAACTATTTAGGGATAATAAATTTTACTATGCGCGTAAGTAAATACATTTGAGATTTTGTGTATTTAATATACACCCGGGTGAAAGGGTTAAATACGTGTATGTATTGTATATATAGTATACAATGAGATTGGTAGGTTTTGTAGATATAGATGAAGGGTATAGCATATAAAGGATGAATGTCAATTTTTTTTTTTTTAATACAATGTTTTTATGTTTACAAACCTCTCGGACATTAAAATAAACTTATAAGTACAAAGAAACTTGCTTAATGTAAATAGCCTGTACGGTTGTATATAATCTAAAATGGTTTTCATTCGTATTAAATTATTGCTTTATTTCCAGTATTCTACTGACATCCACCCTTTATCCCCTGTATGCCGTTTTTTCTTGTTCAATTTAACCTTAGAAAGTAGGGCCTTTATGTCAAAATTTATTAAACAGAAACGTCGATCATGTAAACTGCCGTCAGGTGCCATTATTCGTCTAAAACACGTAAAAATTGACACCCATCCTTTATATTCTGTACCCTTCGTGTGTGTTTTTTACTGAAATATTTCAAAGTTCTTGAATTGCCACCTAAAGCGTGACAAATAATTTTACCTTCATTTAAACCACTCAATCAAGATACGCTACATTATTGTGCACCAAAGCCATTTGCACTATTAGTTTCACTTAGAAAAATAATTATTTATGAATGTATTTTCCGTCCAGCTAGTTTGCCTACCATGCAAGAGATTTCGAGTTCAATTCCTGCTCATTTGCTTAGGATAAAGATTAGTATTTCAAAGCTTTAAAAAAAATTAAAACTGTGGGAGAAATAATTCGTTGAAAGAATAAAAATGCTTTAAATGGGTAAGTGTAAGATAATTCTCGGAACGTTATTTAATTTATTTCATTTCATTCTGTCAGTAAAGCCTCAATATATAATAAATATATATTAAATTTTACTCATGCACGGATGGGTCCGAGGTCTATTTCTAATTAGAATACATAACAAAAAAAATATTAGCCCGGGTGTTCTGTACTGTAATTCACCACAGTAATGAGGAAGGAAGTTTAGTAGTTTTTTTATTGATTCTTTTAAGTTTTGTAATTATTCGGCGTGTGATGTCACAAGTTCTCTTCATTGAGTTCTGCTGATTGGTGAATCGGCTGCCTGCAAACAAGAAATCTATCATAACACTGTCATTGGTTGATTCGGAAGAACTAGTGACGTCGTTCAAAATTGTTCGTTTTTATTTTTTTTTAAATTATTTTTTCATACATTTTCAAGAAACTTCGCTATACAATTTAACGCTCTAATTTTTACCGCGCGTAAGAAAACATTCTTTATATCCAATTTTAAGTAATGCTGAACTTCCTCATGAACTTCTTCATGTCGGTCATGTGGTGTAATGGTCAGCGCGTTAGCTGGCCATGCAAGAGTTCTCGGGTTCGATTCCCGACACGGTTGATATGAAATATTTATTTAAAAGGGTGTTTTAACACTAGAATATTTCATAGTCCCTGGACTGGTAACTAAAGCGTAAGACTGATCATTTTACCTACATGTAACAAAAATGATCAAGATACGCTGCGGTAGGAGTACCAATGCAGTGCCCTAAGCATCATTAGGTGCGGAAAGGGAACGATGATGATGATAAACTTTCTCGTCCTTCTGGCATGTTGTTGTGTGAACGATAAATAAATTAAAAAGTTTAGTACATCTATTTCTAATATTAAATATGTAATCATTTATTCATTGATCGTTAAATACTCTGACTGTTTACAAAGATTTTGACATGTTCTGAATACTGTTTTGATTATGTAAAAAATAAATCATGTTAGATGAAAACATTCAAACATTCGACGCCATTGTTGTTGAAAATACTGTCAAAAATAAATCAAAGTTCTTCAAGGAATTACTTTGTATTTTTTATTCGAGTCACGCGTTACAAGATCCTCGCTTAACCTTTTTTAGTGTTTGTCTAGAAGAATGTGACATTGACGGAGCGAAATGAAAAATCTGTCGATATATGAGATAAAAAAGGAAATAAATAGGACACAGTTTAAATTTGAAAATAAAACACGTAGTAAATTTTCCCTTAATTCATTAACTGGCTTTTACCGGCAGCTTCGCTCGCGAGGTATGGGGGGGAAATTATTTAGGTAATCAATAAGTTGTGTCGTTTATCAATAACAGTTTGTGTTTATCGATAAGAATTTTCCCGATGGAATGATACATTTTATCGAGATTGAAAGTAGCTTGGTCTTGCGACTATCGCTATGAAAGAAATACGACGATCCATTAGTCTATTGTGACGTTGCATCGTTGTTATGTTCACAAATCCTTAATTTTACTACAAAACCAAAGCGAAAAGCAAACTTAACTAACTTTAGATAAAGCAACTTTATCGAGTCTTTTTTTTTTAGTCAAAAACTTTGTTCCAGTAAAGGAAAAAAAAATCATGTATGAAGCCTATGTAAAAACTAAAATATGTTATATGCAACTACTATGGGGAACAGGAAATCAAAATGACATAAACAGACTACAAAGACAGCAAAATAAAATATTAAAGTTAGTATATGACCTACCCTATCTAACAGCAACTAGAGAACTTTTTAAACAAACTAAACAATGAAATGTAACCGAACTCTTTAAACTAGAATCCTTAAAATGTATTCATAAATTAGCCACTGATGTAATTGTAGACGAAGAATTAAAACTTGAAAAAAACTGTAGTAAACATGAACACAATACGAGAATATCAGAAAAATATCATATACAACCTTCTAAAACGAGAAAAGGACAATCGAGACTAATAAACCATGGACTGAAATTATACAATAAACTACCAGACAAAACTAAACCAAAGACTCAGACAACCTTTGCAAAAGATGTTAAAAATATTATTATTAACAGTAGAATGTGAATTTCAAAAGTATTTTTTTTTTTTTAAATGTTTGTAACCCGGGTTTATCAATGAAAATTTTTAATAAAAAAAATAAAAAAAGTCTACTGTTGAAATTTAAGGAATTCATTTCAAATTGATGTTTTTTGACATCCCACCTTACCGCCTACTCATTTTTAAACAAGGTTGCTCATAGTTAGCATATTTCATTATTTTTTGTTGAACTTTTTTAAATTACGGGATGAAAAGTGTGTAGCTTTTTTTTACTTTCCATCTCTCCGGCTATCCCTGTGCAAAAAATCAAGTCGATTTGTAGATTCGTCGAGATGAGAAGGACACACAAACTAACAGTCTTTCGCCTTTGTAATGTTAGTATAGGAGTATAGATTTGATTTAAATTGGTTTAAATTAAATTTAGAACAAATTATGTCAATTTAAAAACACGTCAAACCAATTTTTTTTCAAACGAGTGTTGCATTTTAAATTACAATGTTTATATTTACTTTATATTGTTACTTTTTTCTTTGTTTACTTTAAAAAAAAAAACATGTTAATTAACAAATTACAACAGGGATGGTGAACATTTTAGAGAAAGGAATATGGCAGTCGAGGCATTTACAGGGCTTATGACCTATCATTCCCTGGTTCAAGTGATTGGTAACAAATTTTAACATACATGGAAGGAACCTTTAAACCTTCTTCTGACATTTGTTGATATTATATTTTCATATTTTCAAATACAATAATATTATGTTAATACCATTTCATAGTTTCCCTTTCTTCCGTAACTCATTTACTGTTCATTCGACTCGATAATTCTATTTTTTAAATATTTTTTTAAAGAATTTCGAATAATTTTACGATGATCTTCATGACGAATAAAAATATTTTAATGTAATAGAAATTAAAAGTTTTTATTCTAGGCAGGTAATTTCCAAAGTAGTTCAAGCCACTAAATGACCTCCTAAGAATTCGTAGGTTATTGCAATCATTTAAAAACTAATTTATTTCTTTAACCTATATAGACCCGAATGCTTAAAATTACAATGTAATTGGAGAATGCAATATAAGTGTAGAAGAAAATGCCTAAAATTATTTAATAAAGAAATTCAGCTGCTAAAAAAGAATTGTGAAATTTTGAGGTTCCGGGTTCAATTCCTGACATGGTAGACGTAAATTATTTGTTTTTAGGATGGTTCCAAACTGAAAAATACTATTTCAATTTGTTTATAAGAAAAAAATACAATATTCGACTTGAGACCTGAATATTTGCCAAACTCACAATAAGAGACCAAAATCTTGATTTATGAAATTGTTAAATTATTTTTAAAATTAAAGCTACTCTTTTTTTTAACATGATACAACATAGATGAAGAACAATATTTTGAGTTTGTCCAAATTTTTGTAGACAAGGACTGGATTTAACTCCCTGGGGAGCTGTTTATATTAACATATTACAACAGAGATGAAGAAGATTTAAGAGTAGGTAATATAGAAGTCCAGGCATCTACAGGGCTTATGACCTGTCAATGGCTGGTTTAAGTGGCCACTTTACACACTGTGTAACATTCACCATTCTGCCTATATTTGAACATCTATATTCCTTCAATTCTTTCATCTGTTGATGTTTGTGAAGTTAAAGAGCTAAAACCTTTATTGATGATTTATTGATGAATCTCACCCGCATAAAAAAAGGTTTTAGCTCTTTAACTTCACAAACATCAACAGATGAAAGAATTGAAGGAATATAGATGTTCAAATATAGGCAGAATGGTGAATGTTACACAGTGTGTAAAGTGGCCACTTAAACCAGCCATTGACAGGTCATAAGCCCTGTAGATGCCTGGACTTCTATATTACCTACTCTTAAATCTTCTTCATCTCTGTTGTAATATGTTAATAGATGAAGAACATTTTAGAGGAGGGAATATAGAAGTCAAGGCATCAAGTATGTAAGTGAAATAATTCAATCATATGAATCTTCACAAACATCAACAGATGAAAGAATCGAAGGAATATAGATGTTCAAATATAGGCAGAATGGTGAATGTTACACAGTGTGTAAAGTGACTACTTAAACCAGCCAATGACAGGTCAAAAGCTCTGTGGATACCTAGACTTCTATATTCCATTCTTTAAAATGCTCATCTCTGGTGTGTTATGTTAATATAAACAGCTCCCTAGGGGGTTGAATCCAGTCCTTATCTACAAAAATTTGAATAAACTATTGTTGATACTCTATTTTCGTCAAAAAGAACCGTTTTTTGTATGAGTGAAACTGATATGGAGACCCTCGGTCTTTAAAACGGTTTTCTGTTATGTGGAGGGAGTACTTTTACTGCAGTATTTCATGGACTCTGAACTGGCACCTGATGCGATTTTATTAATCAACTGCTTCATGCTACAGATGGTATAAGAACTTTGCATTTATCGTATTTATGCAGTGCCCTTTGCATATAGGAGTTTAATAATGTTTTTTTTACATTTTGCATAAATATTTATTGTGCACCCGCAACGTCTGGTTTATTGCCATAAGGCAATTTCCTTCAACTAACTTATAAAAAATAGTAAACAAGAACAAAAATGATAATCTTATTTGAATCGAAATAGATAAGTCTAAATTATTTCAAAATTATGTTTAATACCGTCTGTTTCATTTGGTTTTCGTTGTTTCCTTAATTATATTTATTTTTAAAAGTTTGTTGACAGCATATTTTATATACGTGATGGTTTTTAGTACATAAAAGTATTTGAATTAAATATCTGTATTTTGGTAAATGTGCCGTCGAGACGGTATGTTAAAATAAAAACCTATTCAAAATATTATTTTTAAGTTTAAAATTAACCCTGTCGTGTATAATAAACAAGTGAAAATACCTAAGTAAGAACAAATAAATGGCTAAAACGCTTAGTAAATTCCAGAAAGTTCTCTTAGATTTAATTATTAGCGGAATTCCAACAAAAACAAGGAACGTCTAATATCTCTTCCCTAACAAACGACGCAGCTCTTATTTACGCCAACTCACACCTTAATTTTTCCAAGTTTTTTTTAAATGTAGGTATTAATGTAATAATTTCATATTCTAAGCAATCTTAGTATTTTTTTAAAATTATTAATTTAACAATATTTTGAGTTTATTTTTATAGATACTAAAAGAACAAACATTTGATTAACATTTTGCATCCAACCCCCATGGAAAATCCAGCCCTGAACCCCTCTTTTGTAAATAGATTCTGTATTTTAGAGCTCGCTCTTCCAAAATATAAAACGCTATCGGTGCAATAAAGGAGATACATATATTTTTAATGTTGCTATAATTGCAATAGGACAAGATGATGATTAGATGATGATGATAAAAACAGATTAGCTTCTCTTGTATCTGAACCTGAAACCTTCAGTTGTCAGGGTATCTACCAAAGTAGAATCAATTAAGTATTCGGATTGCAAAGATTACAAATTCTAATTGCTGCAATTAAATTTAAGTTAATTCTTCTAACTGTTTTTTTCAGGACTGATTCAATATGAATATTGAACATTAGTTTCGTATCAATAATAACACCTAAATCGTAAATTTGACTATCTGTTATAAAGATAGGGGTGTAATTGAAAGAGTTAGAAAAGCTTATAAAAGAAATACAAAGTGAGAGACATTTACTTATATTTAATTCCAGTAAATTCTGTTACAATACTGAAAAAGTCTGTCGAGATCTTCTTGCATTTTTGTAGCCAGTGTGAGATTTAATGCAGGCGTAAATTTTCTTGTCATCAGCAAAGGACATGAATTTACAATATTTAAAACATTTGTTTATGTCATTAGTAAATGCATTAAAGAGAATTAGGTGAGAACCCTTTGATATACCAGAAGATATGGATATATAAAAATAAAAAGTAAACAAATTACAACAGGGATGGAGAACACTTTAGAAAAGGGATTGTGGAAGTTTAGGCATTTACAGGGCTTATGACCTGTCATTGGCTTGTTGAAGTGGCCACTTTACACACTGTGTAATATTCACTGTTCTCTGTTTCGGTGTTTTCCATACCTGTTGCAATTTGTTAATCTTTATGACTTCTTGGGGGATTAAATCAGGTCATTTGTCTACAAACATTTGGGCGAACTCAAAACATTGTAATAAATTAATTTGGCTTAGTTTTTAAACCCCCGAACTTTCTTATTAAGCCTATTGCAGGTGAAGTGAATCAACTAATTAAATTGTCAAACTTTATGAGGTTTTGGCCTATTTTTTTTAAGTAAACTGTTTTGATAATATTAATTAACATGAAAGTTTTTTACATAAAGATCTAGGAAAAATGGTTTTGGATTATACTGACTGCAGAAATGTAATAAAAGCAATGGCTTTACTTCACTTTTAAAATATCAGTTATTTCACGTGCAATGAACTAAATTATTTATTGATGATTCCAAATACAGAAAAACGGTTTGCAAACCCACTTAGAAATAATAAGCTCATTACGAAAAAAAGAACTTCAAACCTTTTGTCCTCCATCTTGAACATTTGACCCCTGTGGAAACGAGTACAAACGATACGGATCCGGTACGTATTTATTTTAATTTACTACCTGCCAAAGTTAGTATACTATGTACCCAAGTCTCCCCAACACAATGAAGGGTTGAAATGACCCTAATTGTAAAATTCAAGCAGAGCGAATAATACTTAAGATCGATAGCGTAAAGTGTAACACGCGAAAGAGTCCTTACAATAGGCCACGAATCGTGCAAAACTTTTGGTAAGTTAAATTAACATTTATTATAAAAATATCAAAATGTCGGTTTGCAAGAAGAATATTGAAAACGAAATTATTAAGCTGCGTTATACGTGTAAAACAATAATCAGAATCTGAATTATTTTGGTTGTCATTTAATGAACTTTAATTAAAATTAATTTAAAAATAAATAATTATTATAACATTTAGATCTAACTTTGAAACAACAAAGAGGAAAAATCTTTTTGAGAGGGGAATATGCAGGTCCAGGCATTTACTGGATTTATGATCTGTCATTGGCTGGTTCCTAGTAGGTGAATTGGTTCAGCTGGATGAATTTCACCCACATGATAAAGAATTTAGCTCTTTTACTTCACAAAAGTCAACAGATAGAAGAGTTGATGAAATGTGGATGTTTAAACATGGGCAGAATGGTAAATTTTACTCAGTGTGTCAAGTGGCCACTTAAACCAGCCAATGACAGGTCATAAGCCATGTAAGTGCCTAGACTTCCATATTCCCTTCTGAAAAAAAATTTCCCTCTCTGTTACTACAAAGTAAGATCTAAATAACTCCCTAGGGAGGAAATCCAGCCTGTATGCAAACATTTGAATATACCTCAAACATTGTTGAATAATAATATTCGTTAAATTTCTTACATCGATAATCATTCGGGCCACGATTATAAACGCTGTATTCATCGGTACATATCGAGACGGTATAAAGTAACATCGATATTTACGTGCGAAAATGTGTATGTTTATGTGAAAATACAAAGTATCTTCTTCGGTTACCTGTAACTGAAGACGTTTAGAAAAAAAATTGTAATCGTGTTCTATTTTTCAAACAGAAAATTTTACGTTCTAGATAAAATTGAAGATAAATTTTATCTTCCCATCAGAATACGGACCATGGATCCCATAACGTTGAACAATCATGTTTGTGTATTTGTCTTTACTTTTTCCCCTAGCGTTTCATTTCTTGATTTATGTTAACGTATATAATTGTCTTTTTCGTTATAATGTATATAGAAAATGGACTCTGTCCGTAAATTCATTAAAATTAATATAAATAAATGCTGTATTATAATAATAAAAAACGTTTGTGGCGGCCTCCGTGGTGTTATGGCTAAGACGCTTGATTCACACAGGGAAGGCTCGGAGTGCGATACCTGGCGAGAACATAAAAAAATAACGTAAAATATGCAAAAATATTATTTCGATTGAATTGTTAGAACCAGTGCAGGGGCATAAAATGGAGTTTTTGTTAAGGCGGATGAAAAATTCACTTCTGTGTTTGGAAAAGAACCAGATCCCTGAAGAAATGTTGTCGATTCGATAGCTGCGGTCAGGGGTGATATTCTAAATCTTCTCCATCCCCTAGAAATCGGTTTTTAGGGGGTTTTGATTTTTTGCATTCGTTTACACCTTCTTTTTTCGTTTATTTACATGATTTGACGTTTTATCATCAGAGTGGCCTTTACACGAAGCAGTGTCGTCGCATTAAAAAAATTTAAATCCCCAAATTTACCACTCTATATAGAGAAGATTCAGAATACCACCTCTGGCTTGAATTCGGAAAAGTCCGCCTTGTAGTGTAACGTTTGGCGCGTTCGCCTGCCATAATTGAGGTCCTAGGCTCGATTTTCGTTAGGGTGGAAATGAAATATTTGCTTATAAACTTGTTTTTACTCTAGAATATTTCATAGCCCCTGGACTAGCACCCGAAGCGTAAGATCAATCACCTTACCTTTACGTAACAGATGATCTAAATTCACTGCATTATTGTTCCAATGCAGTGCCTTATACACCACTGTGTGCAAATAAATTTTATTGTAAATAATAATACGTACTTATTTATTTTAGCCCCGCAGGTTTATTTTAATTTATTTTTATCAATGTGTCACTTATTTACGAAAACGATACTATAAACATTTTCATCATTTGTTATTTTTAATTTTTATACCTACTAATAGTAAAAATACACTTTATCACAGAAGATAAGATTATTTTAAAAAAATCCTTAAAGAAATGGGAAGAATACATAACGTATTTGTAAAATATATAAGAAACGTCCCTGAGAATTCTTAAGGATTTTTTTTTCCACACTGCTTTGGGCACAATTTCACTTCTAAAGAGATTGTAATAAATCTTCAGCAAAAAGTAGGGACATGCCATGGGCCACCTGTATATTATTTTCTTTTATAATTGTAAAATAAAACAAATTCAATTTTAAAATTACTTTTTTCCTATTTTCCACATCCACTCCTAAGTGGAGCATGTGGACATCACCAGTTGCCTCCAGGAGTCCCTACCGCCAGCCAGCATTTTCGCCTCTTCCCACGCCAATCCAGCGCCCCTTAATTCCGCCGAATAAAGTCGTTAATTACTTTTTTAGTAAGTTACTTTTTTACTGTATATTTATTTATTGCGATGTTATAAATGGACAATATCCGTAAATAAATCAAAATTCCCAGTGTGAAACATTTACAAAACGGATGCTTACAAAGGTAGATTAAATGCGGTTAACCTCTCAATTCTTCGTTTAATTTCAATCAAATTATTCAGAGGAAGCGCGGTCTCACTTTTCTTCATACAAACGTACTCTCGTAATTTCTCCCTGGATAATGGCACTTGAGCAGTGATTCTGTACACACTATGGTAATTACCATTGGTGTGTCAAATTTTCCAAGCTAGGCAATTACATTTGAATACATAATGAATATTTACAAATTGAAAGAAAGAACAGACAAATTAAATATAAATTTACTAGTATACACATATTGATACACACACAGATATAAACATATACATACACACATACATACATACATACATACATACATACATACATACATACATACATACATACACACATTCATACATACATACATATGTACATATATATATGTATATATATATCTGTACCTCAGAGGCAGACGGATGCAAATCCAAACGTCAAATGTTCAGCAAGAGCTTAAATAATCTACTTTATCTAAGTGATGTCTAATCATTTATAATATTAATTTGTGTTTTCAGTATCTTAATACATTGGTTCTTTCATTATTAGACTTAAACTTCTTCAAAATCAATGGACATGATCATAAACTGGATACGAAAATCGAAATGTCATTTCATCAAATTCTGAATTTGCATCCGTCTGCCTCTGAGGTGCAGATATATATACCTATATATATATATATATATGTAAATATATATTTATTTTTTTTAATATGCTAATATGATTTCTTGCCCATACTGATCATCGTGGTTATGGGTGTGACAGGGTTTAAATAACACCCTCTATATATATATATATATATATATATAAATATATATATATACGTACATACACACATATATACACATACATCCATGCGCATACACATACATACTCGTACATACATAAAATCTACAAAACTTAATTAATATATGCGAAACTTCATAATTGCCTTTTGTATTTTTTTATATATTTTTTTTATATTTTACGAGCAAGTTCTTGCTAAATAGATCTTAAGCCTGATCATCTTACCTTCATCTAACAAAAAAATATATCAAGATACGCTGAGATTGGTGTACCAATGCAGTGCCCTATGCACCATTAGGTGCGAAAAGGGACTATTACTTGAGAAAAAATAAATCAATTAAATTCAAATTAAATTTTTATTTTACATTTGTGATAAATGCGAATTACGTTTCTGATTCGGAGTACCTACTAACTTTTCTTGTTATTCAGGGCCATTTTTTTTTCATAAAAAAATTATGAATACATTATATATTGTACCAACTGAACCCGGCTACGCTTCGCTGTGGCTTTGTCTGATAATAATTATTAGGGGAGTTAATAAAAATAGTCTAGCAACTTTACTTTTACCGAGAATACACATAGCTTTAATGAATTTCTTAATTTGCGTTGCTGTAACTATGCTTAGAATGTAAGGAAATGCAATTTTCTGTCAAACTGTTGAGTCAATCCATCAATTACTTTCTGAAGTTTGTAGCCACAAACATACGGAACCGAAATTCATGTATACGAATATATATAGATTGTAGCGAAAATAAATTTTTGTAACTTCGGCAAAAATTGATAAAATGGCAGCACTGTGTAGAACTGTCATTCAGTACTTGTAAATTTTGACAAATTATGAGTCAATTTAAAACGCATGGAATGTTCAGTTTCTGTTAAAACTTCCGAATAAAAAGTATATAGAAACATTTTTTTGCTAAAATGAAATGTTCTGTAAAAAACTTGAGTCAATCTATCGATTAGTTTCCGAGATTTGCGGCCACAAACATACAGAACCTAAATTTTTATAAATATAAATATACTCGTATATTAAGTGACTTCGTTGTGTTTGTACTTGGGCCGTCGTACATTTCCCGGAATAATGATCCTCCTGTTTATAAAAGTTGGCAGAATATTTAGATTTACTGCTGTATGTGAAACTGGCATTACGAATAAGTGTTACCTTCAGAAAGATTTATTGCGTTGAAACTCTTTAAAAACAACGTTAAATTTCGTAAAACCGTATTGATTAAATTCCGCGATTCTGTGCAGCATTTTTAAATAGAAATTTACTACCCTTTCGTGACTAAAGGTAATTTCATGCGGTACAAAGAAACTAAGTTTGAACTTAACATCAGTACTAATCTATTAAGTCATCTATGGTCAAGTAATACCGCTATAATGTTTCGGGTTCTGAGAATATCTCTTTTTACGCTTTTTCTAAAAAGAAAATTCTTTGCAGAAATTTCAAAAAAAGCAGTTGAAATATTTTATTTATTTATTTATTTATTTATTATATTGAAAACATATTATACATAATTATATACAATATTCCCAAGGAGTTTTTTTTTAAAAAACTCATTTAGGGACACACAGATAATATTTTTTTTAGAGACGTTTTTAAATTTTAAACTATAATATTATTTAACAAAAGCAGAAAAATTAAAATTATGATATACTACAAATTAAAAAGGGTATGAAAAATACTTGAAAATAACAGAATAAACAGAATACTAGGCATGGAAATAAATTCAAAATAATGTTTACATTATGCAATCTGGGAAAGAAAATTGAAAAAGTTTAAAAATTACATGGATGTATATATACATACTGAACTAGTACAAAATAAAATCATTTTTTTTAATTAACAAAATATGCGCACACCCAATACAGGTTAATTTTTTTTATCAAAAACGTTGAAAAAATTGAAATTATGTATACAAGCCAAAAAAAGTATATAAAAAGAAAAAAACACAAATAACATTTAAATAGTATTAAAAATTACATATACAAGCAAAAACGGTGAAATATTAAAAGGTATATGTTCAAGATGCGCATTCTCTATAAACTAACATTATTTATTCAAAGTACTTCTGGAAAAAATAATTCTTCAATTCGCACGTCCTGTTTCTATATTTTGAAATAGGTACTTTAAATTTTTGTGGCAATTTATTAAATTCCTTGAAACCTATGTATTGTAAAGATCTAGTACCAAACTTCGTAGACTTCACAGATCCAATATATATATTGTTTTTTGATCGAGTACTGTACCGATGGATGTCTCCAATGAAAGCTGGCTTTATGTTACTGTGCATTGAGTCGAGAGTAGTATTAATGATAGTGCCAGTTATCTCGAAATAGGAAAGCATGCTAAAAGGCATGATTTTTGTTTCAAAATAAATGTCCCTTACATGAGTATCATACGGTAGGTGAAACACATTTCTGATCGCTCTATTCTGAATAATCTGCACCTCAGAAATTTTGCTCTTAGTTGCAAAACCCCAAACACAGCATAGGTATGATAAATGCGAATGGACCATAGAAAAATAGATTGCTCGAAGCAGCGAAACTGGAAGCATTCTCTGAAATCTGTACAGTATTCCAGCTACAGGGACAATCTTTCCTTTCACGCGCTCAACATGTTCATTCCAAGTAAGCTGCGAGTCCACTAACAGTCCCAAGTACTTAGTGCTATTTTTTTTCTCCAGACGATCAACACCAATAAAGACATCAATAGATTCATTACTCTTGTTTCCAAATAGAAGGTAGTGAGTCTTTTTTGCATTCAAGCTCAATTTATTTAAACGCAGCCATTCCGCCAGATGTAAAACGTCACTTTCAACCATCTTCTGTAAATCTTGTTTGTTTTTAGTGTGATATAAAATAGTCGTATCATCTGCATAAAGCTGTATTCCTCCTTTGATGCCCCATTTTGTCACATCGTTGATGTATATAAGAAACAGCAACGGACCGAGTATAGACCCTTGAGGTACCCCGCAGGTGATTTTACCAGAATTGCTAAACTTACCTCCAACTTCTACCAATTATATTGAATTTTTATAAAGATCTCTATATCATAATTTTATCTCTGTCAAAGTGGATGAAGAATACAGTTCTGTGTGCGAAATGTATCGAATAGAGATAAGTCATTCTCGTTGTATAGTGGATGGCGCATTTGCCTACCATTCTTAAGGCCTTGGATTCGCGTCCTGGCAGCTATAAAACAGTGTATTAATTAAAATTGATTAGTCACGAAAGTCAAATTTGGCACCATTCTTCCCACTTTGTAAATAATACATCATATACATAGAATTAAGAATAGTCCAGAAGTAGCGTAGAATCATATTTTAATACATCGGACTGTGTCTAAACATGCCCCCACTATGCCCCACTTTCGCCGCGCGCATTCGTGATGTCGCCGCGTAATGTTCCACGATGGCAAAAATTATAATCATAACACAAATGTAAGGTAAAAAAAGCAATCTGTTAATTTCTCTAAAATTTTCTTGTGCACGTGGAAATATTGATTGACACAATAAAGTAGATAAGTAAAGGGTCATTTAATATGAGTAATTGAATTAATGAACTTTGAACTTAAAATATAAAACAAATTTTATTTTACATAAATCGGATGTTTTTATATCATGTTAAATAATATTTGATGTTTTAAAGATAATGTCGGTCAAGTGTCCACCACAGAGTTGTTTAATCCGGGGCCCAATTTTCATTAGTTCTCTCATTAGATGAGCAAAGTAGAGTTGAAAAAATTCTACCCTGGCAACACTAGCAAAATGTCCATTTTGATTTCTTCGACATTCTGACAGATGGAAATACAATTCAATTTTTAAGTTATGTATTTGCTACTTACACATTCATTTACTAATTACACATGAAATGTGTTTCTTTAAAATCCTAGCATTATTTCTACACTATAAAAAGACACAACACGGCATAGTTAAATTCAAATCAGGAGTTGCGTACTGAGCGATGTCTACAAAGAAACTAATGGGTCCAAACGTAAAACTACTCATTTATGAGTAGTTTAATCGCCTTCTGTGTTGATGCTCGTATGCGGTTTCTGGACTATTCTTAATTCTATGATCATATACCTGTAATAGTATTTTATTTGATCCATTTTAGAAATATGTTAAGTGCCATACTTTGTGATATTTTTTCCTTATGTTTTACCAGGGATTTTAATCAAATAAATGTATAAATGTTAGTAAATATTTGGATGTAATCACATACCGACTTTTCTATGACGACCAGTTCCGAGACGTACCCGTGTCATCGTCAAAACACTAATTACACTAACATCAAACATAAGCCTATTTTATACGTATCGCATAAATCCACGCGACACGGGGAAAATTCAAGTGGATTGTTTTTTTTTCTTCTATTGCCTACTTTCTCGAAAAAAATTATGATAAAATAATTATAATGCGTTGAAAATAAATTGCCCTATTAAAATTTGATACTGCCATTTGGATTTTCACGAAACGTATGGAATGAGCCATAGGCTTATTTTCGTTCAGTTCAGTGCCGAAAATCAGCATTTATTATAAGTTAATCATAGTATTATTATATTCTGTTTTCAAATCAGTGACGAAAGTCAAAAATATACAAATAATCTAAATTCAAATATAAGCAAACATATTAGGCACTGTCTATTCTTTACTAGATATAGTAAATACCTGTTCTGAGGTAGACAGCATTTTTTTTTTTTAATATGTAAAAGACAGCATATTTTTTATTAGAGATGTTTTTGTTTTATTGATGTTTATGTAGATGTTTACACATTTAATGGCAGGCAAATGAACTAACCAGTATGCCATGAGGCTGACTTGTCTAGACTCGATTTCTTTTTGCGGTATTTTCACTAAATAAATAAAAATAATTTAATAAAAGTAAATCCATCCTAATATTACCGTGTGAAATCAACCAAAGTGTCGTTTTAAACTTTCAAAGTATAAATTGTTGACATTTCGTTTTAATCGAATACATTTTAGAGTTCCAGATAGTACACATCGTGTTAAAAATGGCTTCGGCAATTTCTAGGCGAGTTGCGAGCTCTTTGCGCATTTAAAAATAAGTATTTATAATTTATTTTAATATCGTTCAAACACTAAACATAATTATCAAATCAAATCATAATATAAATGGGGGGTAGATCTTTTACCTTCAACGCAATCTGTAGCTGCAAGACGTGCTGTAATCTTCCTTCTATCTGTTATATTTTAAATATATCATAATTAAAAACGAAGAACTAGAATCCCAATCGTCAATACGCTCTGTAGCTGCAAGACGTGCTGGGATATTTATTTATCACACAACACCCCTGAGGCGATTTTCACAAAAATGGCGCTTTATAAATTATGCAAGCACAATAAAAGGAGATAATAATTTGAAATAATAAAAAAGGAAAATCAAAAACAGGAATGAAGATAAAATAAAATGAAAGTATAAAAAGTATACATGTGTACGTGACACATTATCAAAAACTACTTTATTTTTTTTCTAAGCATGTGTTAAAAAAAATACTTTACATTTTACATGGTATGATTTTTACTTAAACACGCAGAATATAGTTTTTAATTCATTCGCAAGAAATTTTAAATATGTATGTACAGTAGAGCGGGCCGATGATGTATGAAGTTTTTTTTTTAGACATCAAAGTGATAGGGGTCTAAACAGTTGCATTTTGAATCGCATTAAACGTAAAAATTATTTGAAAAAATATTCGATCCTACCTTTGGCCCTCAACTGAGGTTTGAAGTTTATCACTGTCTGAACATTTCGTTAATTATGTATATTGATAAAATTATTTTTTATTAGTAAAGATATAACTCAATTACATTACGAATTCAAACACGTTTTTAAACTACCGAAATGCAAAAAGTTTACACTCCGCGGAACTGATTCCGTTGAGCGCCTGGCTTATATTGACGAAAACAATGGCTAATTAAAACAATGCTACCCATTTATTACAAAACTAAGTGCAACTCACGCCCTTAGGTGCTTATTTAATAAGGTTTAATGCATATTATGAAATTTAATTGGACCTATTTTTTTTTACTTAAATACGATATGACAGCCGGTTTAGCGCGAAAAATCTACTTTTTCGAAAACTTCAAGCTCTGGCTGAGGGTCAAAAGTAGCATCAAATATTTTTTTAAATATTTTTTACATTCCAAATAATCCAAAAGACAACTTTTTAGACACCTTAAATTTCGAAATTCGAAAAAAAAAAATAATTGTAAATAAGTTTTCAAAAATATAATTCAAATGTACTTGTTTATGGAAGCTCGGTTCACCAACAAGCGCAGTTGTAGTACAGCTAACTGTGAAACTAGCGTCGCGGGTGCGATTCTCGCCAGTTGCAAGAAAGAAATCAAAAGAGATTTTTCCTCAATTGGTCTGCGTGTTGTGGTGTATTTTTCATTCCTTCTTTCCTACCTACTGACAAGCCTCTAGAATAGAGGTAAAGCAGGTTATTCCTTTTAAAAATATAAAAATAATAATAAAGGGCCCCATTAACATAAGGTTATGAAACATTTGAGTACGCTGTACTTACTTTTAATTTAGAATTTTTTCGGAATAAATCAGACGAGCATAAATTTCATGTTATTTTTTTATTGCGTCACAATTACGATTACAGAATATCTTTTTTTATGTTTTTTGGTCTCCTCGCTTATTTCTAGGTGCCTTTATGATTCTATCGTTTTGGTCTTTCTTATTTTTAAAGTCACAGAATCACCGTTGAGTTGAGCCAATTTAGTTTAAGTGCCTACTTAACACAATCCCTAACAACATTTTCCATTCTGTACATTTTTTATCATTTAACAAAGTACCTTTTACCACGGGTCTATAGAAATATTTCTTTTACAAAACATATCCTCGCCTTTTTTATATTTTAGGCGCAATCTTTAATAATTGAAGAAAAATTCTTTTTAAAAAATGACACTAATAATCGTCACTTAAATCAAAATTGCTTGAAGAATCATCAATCAAATACTGTATTTTTTAAAAGCGTGATTTATCATTTCAAACAGTTGTATATTATTGGAAAGAGGGAAACAGATGTCATTCAAAAATATTACCTACGTTTGAAATTTTAATGTACGAAGCCTATGTAAAAACTAAAATATGTTATATGCAACTACTATGGGGAACAGGAAATCAAAATGACATAAACAGACTACAAAGATAGCAAAATAAAATATTAAAGTTAGTTTATGTCCTACCCTATCTAACAGCAACTAAAGAACTTTTTAAACAAACTCAACAATGAAACGTAACTGAACTCTTTAAATTAGAATCCTAAAAAAATATTCATAAATTAGCCACTGATGTAATTGTAGACGAAGAATAAAAACTTGAAAAAAACTGTAGTAAACATGAACACAATACGAGAATATCAGAAAAATATCAAAAACAACCTTCTAAAACGAGAAAAGGACAATCGAGACTAATAAACCATGGACTGAAATTATATAATAAACTACCAGACAAAACTAAACAAAAGATGTTAAAAATATTATTATTAACAGTAGAATGTGAATTTTAAAAGTAAAAATATTTTGTTAAATGTATGCCTCCTGTGAGGGTTTATCAATGAGAAATTTAAAAAAAAATAAATTTACAACCTTATTTTAAGTTTAAAAAATAATTCAAAAGTCAAACTGAAGGTTATAAAATACATATATGTTAAACAACTCAAAAATAAAGTATATGTATATTTTTTATTTTAAGAGCACACATCAGAATATATTTATGTGTGGCCCGGCCCTACTTCAAGATTTAAAATATAAAAATATATTTACACTTAATTTAGAAAGGAAATCACGCGAAAATACAAATATAATGAGGAAAGCATGTATATATATTTTATCAAGAGACATCGGGAGCCGCTCTTAACTTAACCCAACGAAGAGCCGCATTTACCCGGGTCTAGGTCCTGCATAGCTAGAAATAGGTTCCAATGTCGAAAACTGAATTAAAAAGTCCTCTAATTTATTTGTAATGTGCATACATTCCTTTTTTTATGCAAAATATAGTTGCATTAATTAAGGACATATTGATAAACATGTTACTCTAATTTTTTTATACTAGCACGTGTTGAAAACTGTGTCAATGTTGAAAAAAATATCTGAACGGTGTATAATTTATTTGAACTCTCGACCTTCACGTGACTGACTAAAAGCTATACTAAACGGATAGGAAAACAGATCATATTTTGACTGAAATATTGGTCGTGTTGTTAATTAATATAATATGATTTTAATTCATTTTTACTCAGATTCGGCGCGAGCATACAAATACTGTCTTCGTACGTAAAATGGGAAATTAACAATTCTATATTTATTTTTAATAAAAAATATTGCATGGACTTGGAACTAATGACAAGCTTACATAAATTATTCAATGTTCATCAATTATGCATGCATTTTTTGTCATAAATAATCATAAAAATAAAAATAAAACTGATAATGACATAAAAATAACAAATACCTATACTTACTGAAAAAGAAAATACATTAGAACGGAGACGCGTGTAAAGGGTATAAGAAAGGAAAGAATAGCAACATATTATCATCATTTCAGTATGCCAATAATGCAGCATCATCAGTGACTTCGATCGTCTGTTACATGTAGGTAAGGTAATTACAAATGATAGTCTTACGCTTCGGGCCAGTCCAGGGAAAGTGGAATATTGCGGTGAATCACCTTTGAAATAAATATTTTACGTTGACCCTGCCAGGAATCGAACCCGGGACCTCGAGAATGATTGGCGATTGCGCCAACCACTACCTACAAGGCGGACTTATTTCAGATCGATTTCTTTTTTTAGAACTTTTACCTGATAGGAGGCATCGAGTCGAAAATGCTCGTCCAGAGTTCTGTTTTTTTCCCATACCGAACTGTAATCATTATTCGCCTGGACACGGACAGATTAAAAAATAAACATTTTTAGTATTATAATACATACATCGTGCTGAACATTGTTTTGAAAATGCCCGTTTCAGTGCTGATAACGTGATATTTGGATATTTGACATATACTCTTATGTATGCTTGAATTTAACATTATGCCTTGAACAAAACTGACGGGAAAGGTCGTTTTTGACTACGAATGTTTTTCTGTTTTTTTTATAAAAAATAAACATTTGCGTTCTTATAATTTACCCAAATATTTCAATTTTGGTGGCCATTTTCAACGAGTTGTAAATAACTCACTATTAGATAATGGAAATCAATTTGGGGTAGAGTGGGGTTCGAACCTCGGACCTCTGATCCGTGAGTCCGCAATACTAGCCACGAAACCACAACCTGATTTAACCCGTTTTACTTATTAATATATGAATATGTGATAATGTCTGCACATCCTGACTGAAACATGAATGGATATTATGCCTACTAACTCTGCACGGTCACCTAATCCCGCAACAATTTTGTACAGCAGGTTTTGCGCTTTGTATTTTTCCACATCTGCTCTTAAGTAGAGCATGTGGACATCATCAGACGCCTCAAGGAGACCCTATCGCTAACTAGCACTCTCGCCTCCTCCCACGTCAATCTCGCGTCCCATAATTTCGTCGAATAAAGCCTAAAGATCGTCATCGACGACTTTTCAGGACCACCGAAAGTCCGTAGGTGAAAGAGATTAGGCAATTTGGATCAAGGTTCTCCTGAAGAATCTGCCGTACGTTCCTAAGCCAGATTCACCGCCGCACTCTCAAAATGAACGTTATAGGAAGCTGTTGCTTCCATTCTCGGATTTATACCTAATACTTTCCTCAAGCTCAGCCTCTCCCAAAACTCAGAAGTTTGGTATTTTGAGTTTTGGTAAGGTGCCAGGATTCGATCCCGTATAGGAATACTGGCACTATACAAGAGTTAAATAATCTTAATTTCATTTTAACATATAAGAGTTTCAGGCGGCATGCATCGTGATAAAAATTAGGAAGTACAGTGCCACGCGAAATTATTCTTGTTCGTTTACATCTGTTGATCTGTTATGGCAGAAAGCTGCTACTCTCGGGACGTTGAGATCCAACTGTTTCTCCATCTTTTAGATGGTCTACTAGGCAGATGATCTTGTGGAATTTCCTTAGCTGCAATGTAAGGGATTCTAGAGTTGTCCATTCTGTTGACATGGTCAAAATCTTCTTGTTGCTACGAGAAATTAGAAACAAAATTGTTTTCTTACACGCGATAAAAATTAGAGAAATAAATTGTTCAAAGAAGTTTCTTGAAAATGAACGAAAAAATAATAATAAAGATTTTATATAGATAGAATGTCGTGATACATTTCTGGTTAACCAGAAGCCAATTCGCCATCAGCTGAACTCGCCAAAGAGTACTTATAACGTTACACGCGGAATAATTTCAAAATTAAAGAACTTTCAAAATCATAAAGCGCCGATAAAACAAAACAAAAAAAATACATTTTTTTTTAATTTTGGATTAATTTGATAGTCTATTAACAAATTATTTTTAAAAACCACTGAACTTCATCATTGCTCGAGCTATTCAACATTGGCCTTTACACGTCCTTCATAATAATATGACTTTTTTTTTCAGAATTTTGTACAGATTTCTTCTTGTTCTGCTTTCTGATCCATGCAATACGGCCACTACGCCTCGGAACAGAAAATCAACGCCTTTGCGTACCAATTCAGCTAACACCTAGAGTTTTGTTCATTGACCTTCTTTACCCTTGGTTATTACAAAACGATCTGATATATCGACTCAAATATTTCACATATTACACGCCCCATTTCATGACCTAGACTAGTTTAGTCTGTGGAAATACTCCTTTATACTATCGTTTCGTAATTCTGATGTCATGCAAAACCTTTACTTGCATATACGAGTATGCTAAGCAGACAACAGACGACGCCTTTGCAGACTCTTTATAAAAAGATCTTGGGACGTTGAGTTGTAAACAAAATTAATTGTACTATTGTTAAAATACAGAGTTTAATAATATTTATTTTATTTTAGTCTGATTGATATCTCAACAAAGATTGAAATTTTTGAGAACCGTTTTGAAAAGAAAATATGGAAATATCAACAATATTTTGAGTTTATCCAAATTTTTGTATTCAAGGACAGGATTCAACTCCCTAGGGAGCTGTTAACGTTAACACAATACAACAGAGATGAAGAACATATAAGAACGAAGGAAGGTAGTACAGAAGTCTAGGCATCTACAGGGCGTATGACCTGTCATTGTCTGGTTTAAGTGGCCACTTTACACACTGTGAAACATTCACCATTTATCTATTTGAACATCTGTATTCCTTCAATTCTTTCATCTGTCGATGTTTGTGAAGTTAAATAGCTGAAACCTTTATTTATGCGTGTCACAAATGACCACTTAAACCAGCCGATGACAGGTCATAAGCCCTGTAGATGCCTAGACCTCTATATTACCTCCTCTAAAGTTTTCTTCATCTCTGTTGTAATGTGATAAAATATGGAAGTATGATCATTGGGATCGATCGTTGGTTGGCTGCTTTAAGTGATCATTTTAAAGTTTTATTTCATTTATTTATTTACATTGAGAACATACGGAGCATTCAATTGATTCTCAAAACATTATAAAATATACATTTTAGATTTATTAAATAGGAAAGAGTAGAAAAAAAAGACATGTAAAATGAACGTACATATTATATATTTCAATATTTAAAGCATTAACTTTGTTGTCAAACATTTTATTAAATGTTATTAAATATTTGTTCATAATCACTTTCCGACTTTGGTGTATAGTGGGTTTTGCATGTTGGTTTAATTGTTGTCCTTACGAATAGACGAATACGCCTCGAAACCGGTAGACATAGAAAAGTCGGTAAGTGTTATATACAAATATTTAATAACATTTAATACATATTACAATTTGTAAATTGCCTTCCTAAGAGAAATCCCACTGTCACGAAATATATCGACATCCGAGGCGATACGAATAAATAACACGATTGCTCTACCTACCGGCATAACCATTGGCAGGTTGGTTCCGCATCGTGGTAGGTAGAACAACCTGTGTTGCCTAATAGATAAGATAATTATCAGGGACAAATACACCAAATTCATTCAGAATTATGTATGCGACCACCAATGAGTCGAAAAAAGTGAACAACCAAATGAATATTCCTTCTCCCCAACAATGATTGGTAGCCCAGCATTCCTAGTAAGAAGTCAGTCGGGAAAAGCCACAGGTAATATCCATACTCCCTGAGATATTTATTTATTTAACTTTTTGTACATAATGTTATTTGTACATTGGCGGGCTTATTGCCAAATGGCAATTTCTTCCAACCAACCAATAAAATAAAAGTTTTATTTTTATAATTCAAGTTATAGAACATATTCAATAGAAAAATAGATTAAAAATCTAAAGATAAATAAAAATAGAAATAAACTTATTTGTTTATAAATTACCTTAAATCAAAACTATAACTCAATGGGAAAACTCAAGGAAAAAAGAGGAAAGAGGAAAAAGGAAAGGAGGAGAGATTAAGGAAGAGAAAGGAGATGCAGAGATACAGATAACGCAGGAATTTTTTGTGCACCCTCTCTTTCATTAGGGAATATGTGGTTTTATTTGGCGATCAAATGATGGAGCCAAATTCCAAGCCACTTCTTACTGAGGAATTATACAATGTTTTCAGAACCTGCATATTTGAAAAAATCTCAGCATTTTAAGGGAGTTACATTTGATAACTTAACGTCAAACAACACCTCGAGATCCCTGGACGTCGACGCTCGTTCAAGCTTTACTCCATCCATGATATAAACACTGTATAACACCACCATTTTGTTTGTGTTTGAGCGTCTATATTTTATACACTTCAATTTTGGCAAAGATGTTTGCCTTCAGCGCGGGGATAGCGGGTTCGATTGTTGGTAAGGTTACAGTAAGTAACATGTGATTTTCTCTCAGATTTATATGGCGCTACCGCTGTAGAGCCGCCCAAACGAACAAAAATATTTGTAGGATTTACTTCATATTGTTCTCATTATTCTCTCATCATTAATACTTAATATTGTTCTTTATTTACTTTTTTTTTCTCTTGTATCTCTATAATAATGTATAAACTTATGTGTATGTATATGTATGTGCATGTATGTGTATATATATATATAAATGTACATGCATGTATGTATGTGTGTGTGTGCATGTATGCATATGAATGTGTTTGTATGTGTGTATGTTTTTATATGTAAATTTATTGAATATTTTTCTATGTACCCATATACCTATGTTGGTACATTTCCTTATTTTTACTTATTATTGTATCTATTAGTTATTCTTATGTTATCTTTAATTTTAACTAAATGTACATACTTATTAACAATTTACAACAGGGATGGAGAATACTTTCAATAAGGGGTTATGGAAGTCAAGGCATTTACGGGGCTTATGACCTGTCATTGGCTGGAAACTGGTCCAAGAAAAAGTTTAAAAATTGAAAAATTGTTTTCAGGCGTTGCCTAGTATGTGCAATAATTCAGTCAGATGAATCTCTTCACAACAATAAAGGTTTCAGCTCTTTAACTTCACTAAAATCAACAAATGGAAGAATTGAAGAAATATGGATGTTCAAACATGGGCAAAATGGTGAATGTTCCACAGTGTGTAAAGTGGCCACTTAAACCAGCCAATGACAGGTCATAAGCCCTGTAAATGCCTTGACTTCCATATTCCCTTTTTTAAGGTATTCTCCATCCCTTTTGTAATTTGTTAATTTTAATGACTGCCGAGGGGGTGAAATCCATGTCTACGAACATTTGGACAAATTAAATATTGTACATACTTATGTTTCACTGCTGCACTCAAATGTATTTCTAATATATGTAAAAGCCCGTCGGGCGTGTAAATTAATAAATAAATAAATATAAAAGCAAGGCGCCGTACGTTCTCTGGTCGAAAATCGCAAGCGCAGCGATGAAACCGTCCGTTACACGTCTCTTACCAAAACCAAAGATTTGCAACGCTTTTGTTCTATGCAATATATCGAAATGGATAAAAATATAGGGCATAATTTCATTTACAATTGTAATTAGGCTTCTTTGCCTGTAATGATGCTAAAAAAATATTAATATTTTTTTTACATCAACGCGATGCAACGCTCCCAATTATCTAGTTTGTCATAAAATGATTTAAATAAATATTGTATATTTTATATATGGAACTTATAGTTTCTAGCAGAAGTTGCTAGCCTTGTCCAAGAAACTCTCAACAGTCATTTTCTAGTCAGAGCGAGGTCAAACCGAGAAAAGTGCATCGAATGAATCAAAATGATCGAATCATTTATTGGCTGGTGTTAATTATTACATATCGATGAGACATACTTTGTTTTGAGGCAATTTATATTGATGTCTTTGAACCGAACAATTGCGTCAGGTCATTATATCGTAACATACCTTTCAATACGCATTTTAACATAAATAACCTTTATAAATTATGAAACAATACAATAATAAATTCTTCGGAAATAATTCGGGACGGGATTCCTTAGTTTTGGAGCATCACGATTACCTTAAGGCGTACACAAAACCAGCTTTACAAGCCAACTTTGACCTATTTTAGTTCATTTTATAACTTTATCCATTAAGGTAAGGCTAAGTAAGACTAACTTTGCCCGTTTAGGTTTACTTGGGTAAACTTTGACCACTTAACGTCACGTACGTTCAGGCTATGAAATTGCTATTTTTATATTTGAAGACACATTTGCGTTCTTATTATTATTATTATTTTACCCAAATATTTTCATAATGGAATCATTTTCATTTAAAAACTTAAATAATTCTGTGGCTTTGGTCTAAAAGGGCCAATATCGTAAATCACAACATTATCGCGGCGTAATTTTACACATATTTTGTGACGTTAAAATAAACCGTTTGAGGTGTTTGAAACTACATTAAATTTTTAAAAACACTACCACATATGTTCGTGTACATAAATTGTTTCAATATCCTATTTTTTTAACTGACATTAACCCTGTACAAAATGTTGGCCAGAAAAAAAAAAAATTCCGATATTAGCCCTTTTAGGCATAAGACACAGAATTAATAAACCCTTGCAGAGCGGGGTTTAAACATTTTTATCACTGATACGAAGAATCCTACCACGCGGAACCAAAACCCGTTTCTTATTTTCTTTTTTTTAAATAAATACTTATTTAATGTATACTTCATTAGTGAGAAGCCAGTTGTAGTATAACTCTACAATATGGACTCCTTACTACAACTGTCACCAAAATTCTCTTGAAAGAGTAAAAAAAACAATTCTCACCGGATATAAGTTTTAAACTTATAATCTGTCATGAATTTTCAAATTACGATTTTTTACTAAAAACATTAAATTTGTTAAAACTTAACGATAGAAGATAAATTATAGACCTTTTAAATTTATTCAAAATTGTAAATTCAATACGCGATTGCTCTGAACTATCATCTCTCGTCAACTTCGGGGTGCCTGGAAGAATGACTTGATAGGTGCCACCGTTTTGTAGCAAAAATTCACGGGCAGTGTATACTTGTAATGCCGTATTAAACAGACTTCATGAACTTGGCAATAGTTATTCCCACGTATCTGATATATTTGGTGTATGGTATTTTTCCTATAGAACAAACCTTTTAAACTTTTTCAAAGATGGTGAATGGTAATTATTTTTATTTATTTATGCATTTCATAATATATACAATTTTTTGATCACTTTGCCCAGCTGTATAAAACAGTATTTATGATTTTCTTGTTATATTACTTTTAAATATTATATTATTTAATTTGTTTTTTACATTTATTCTTGAATTGTTTAAACTTTCTACTGAATATGTTGTATAATTTTCAGGTTAATTTTTTTTATAAATATTGTATAATTTTTAAGTTTAATTTTTTTAAATGAATCTTGGGTAAAAGGAAATCTTTGTTTTTAAAAAAAATATAAATTAAGCCAAATATGTTAGTATAATAATTTTTTGTAAAAGGCAGATTTGCCGTTTATGTTAATAAAATAAAATAAAATAAGAAATAAAAATTTTACCTCAATGCGTGGCGGATCAAATAGATTCACTGCCGTACGGTTTCTCCGAATTTAGCCGAATAGCGTTTCACTCTAAAGCGTGGCGGATCAGACTCATTAACTGCCAAAAAAAACGTATAACTCGATGCGCCTATAGAAGTTTGCGCTTAAATAATCTGAAAATCGAAAAATGAAACCCAGTTAGTTGACAATAGACCCTTTGAGACCGGAATATTTGTCGTGGATTTTTCCACTTCTTGCTGAAGAGTTTTCCCACTTTGAAAACTCTTCCACGATCCGGAATACATTTCCTTTGCTCCAATCATTATTCCGCCACCAGCTCTAGGGACTAGGGGTGGGAATCTCCTCGGTTTTCACAAAATTTACATTTAAAATTATGGGCCCTAGGAAATACAAAGGCGCCTCAAAACTTTCAATGGCACAAGTGGTCACAAACCGCTTTAAATTGTCCATTCAACCGATCCTTCCAATTCTAGAACTCTGAGTAATTGCTAATATCAAAATCAAATATTTGTTTCATTGTAATTCATTGTTGTTTTAATATTTCCCTTCCTTTTTTTATAATTACAACTTTTTATCTGAATGAAATAAAATCATTTTCATAAATAAATTTATTACAATATTTGAGTTTGTCCAAATGTTCGTAGACAAAAGACTGGATTTCACCCCCTCGAGAGTCATTAAAATTAAAGAATTGAAACAGTGATGGAGAATACCTTAAATAAGGGAATATGGAAGTCTAGGCATTTACAGGGCTTATGACCTATCATTGGCTGGTTTTCAATTCTTCCATTCACTTCAACTTCACTAAAATCAACAAATGGAAAAATTGAAGAAATATGGATGTTCAAATATAGGCAAAATGGTGAATTTTGCACAGTGTGTAAAGTGGCCACTTAAACCAGCCAATGACTGGTCATAAGCCCTGTAAATGCCTAGACTTCAATTTTCCCTTATTTAAGGTATTCTCCATCTCTGTTGTAATTTGTTAATTAATTTATTGTTTTTTGTGGCATACCAACTATCGGCGTTTTCAAATGTAATCATTTAAAAAAACTCTTTTTCTAATTTAAAAACGTTATTTTTGTTTTTTATGTTTTTAATCAATAGAAAAATATTTATTGACAAAGTTAATTTTGTAGATTATATAATCTTAATATTAAATCGAACACTGATTTCAGCATACTATTATTTTAATCAGACCGGGCTTTGTCTTAATGAGGCAAAACAATAGGGATTTTAAAGTTTTTTTTAATATTTTTATTTTTAAATAAGCAACAAATTACAACGGTAACGGTATTAATATAATTTTTTTCGTGCGACCTCGGATATTTTTTTTTACAAAGGTTTAAAATATGCATATTTTGAATTACCTGAAAACGAGACGTTTTGTGCCCTGTGGAACGAACGGCACGTATGACGTTTTGGCGCCAAACTTGTACGCAGTGTTTATTAGAAACCCAGTAGGCGGTCATAACGCGTGACGTCAAAAGTGATGCCAACTGCGAGCGGTTTTGTATGTGCTCATTTTCAAACCCGAAAATTATAAATGAAAACTTGTTTTGAATACATTGATAGCTATATCATTTAGAATCGTTAAAATCCACACTAAATATACATTATATTTTTAACGTTAATCGCAACTTATACAAATATCCTATTGTCTGATTGAAAAATAAGTATACTCAAGTCGGCGTATGATTAAAAATTAATAATAAAGTTGAAAAATAATAAATAATAATAAGTTTTCGCTGTTTCCCGCCAGATGGTGTTATTTTAGTACTTTTAAAATCAAACAATGCTACAGCCAACTTCATCGTGAAGCTCCACCATTAGGCTTAAAATGACAGTATAATCCGTCATGTTATAATCAACTATTCTTGCCTTAAACTTGTCAAATTTCGTAGCACAGAAAGAGTATTTATGTGGAATTTAAATGCACTACGTTTTATTTATTTATTTCCACGCGTAGAGGAATAATTGCTTGCTATCTCAGAACAAATTATACCTAGGGAAATAATTAGCAACCATACTAATAAATTTATATTATTTGTCTTTTCTACTTCTAGAAAAACAGCGAAAACTTATTCAAATCCCCAATAATCAATATAAATATAAATAACATTATAATTATGAATAATATTTAAGCCTATCACATAAATATTTTAGTCAGTACCACCTACATTATAAATTGTAGAAATTATTTTTAATTTTTAGAATGTTTTATTTCAAAACATTATTTTATTTGTTTTTAAAATACATTTATTACTACCTATATGAGTTACAAATGTATTTTACAAACAAATAAAACAATTGCTTGAAATAAAACATTCTAATAATTAAAAATAATTTGTACAATTACAAAGCTAATTAAGAAACACAAAAGTTAATGATATTATCACATATACCTACAGTTATATAAGAGTAAACCAGATTTTTATTCAATTTTTAAAAAATATTGTACCTGTTTACTCAACATGTTATATTATAGAATCGGGTTGTGGTCCCGTGGCTAGTAGTGTTGTAGACTCACGGATCAGGGATCTGAGGTTCAAATTTCACTCTACTCCAACTTGATTTCCATTTTCTAATAGTTATTTACAACTCCTTGAAAATGGCCACCGAAATTGAAATATTTTGATAAATTAATAAAGGACGCTAAAATATATTTCATTTTATTTTTTTTTAATGTTATTCTAAAGGGTGTTTCGTATCTAACAGAGCAACATGCTCATATTTAATGAGGAAGTTCGTTTTACAATTTTTAATACATTTTTTAAAATAAGATTTTTAAAGATTTTTTTAATTAAAATTTTTAAAGAGTTCAAAATTTAATATATGTTATAGCAAAAATCGATGTATGGTAGTTAGGATGGAGTGGGTAATATATTCTTTTTTGGTTTGGCTTTAAATACTCGTATATTTTATTTTAAACATTCCCTTGAAGGAATGATGATTTTGTCCTGCACTTGAGTTGCATAATGCACACTTAAATTATGTTGAAATCTTTTTCAATTCAATTCAATCAATTTTATAAAATATGGATTTTTTGCTCTTTAAGAACTTGTATTTAATAGATGCTTTTTTAAAAATATATTCGGCTGTACTCGTATTTACACTAAATTCTTTAAGTGCCAACCAAATTAGATAGATACACTCAAGGTTTTTTGATAAAAACTTTGATGATATTTTTTTACTGCGCAATTATTAAATGTAGATTTTAATTATAGGATCTACCCTATCCTCCAATTCAGAACTTCGTGCAATTATATATTTATTTATTTAAACTTTAAGTACACTGTGGTAGACTTACGGGTAAAATAAATATCTTCTAGCCTAAATTTTGTAAATATTTTCACTTTAATGTTTTTGTATATAAATGTAAATATAATGTTTAGTGGGCAGATAGAGCTTGCACATATAAATTTATTTAAAAAAATACTTTCGTTATACACATTATATATTTATTTTCATTTATTTATTTAACTTTTTGTACATAATATTATTTGTACATTGTCGGGCTTATTGCCAAATAGCAATTTCTTCCAACCAACCAATAAAATAATAGTTTTAATTTTTATAATTCAAGTTACAAAACATATTTAATATAAAATGATAAAAAAGCTTAATATATATAAAAATATAAATAAACGTATTGTTTTATAAATTACCTTAAATCAATACTATTACTCAATGGGAAAAGGGAAAAAAGAGGAAAGAGGAAAGAAGGAGAGATTAAGGAAGAGAAAGGAAATGTTTCTTCATATGATGAGGAAAGGAATGCATAGAACATGGGGTCGTGTAAGGAGAGGTTTATGTGCTTGACATTTAAATATAAGTTATTATGTAATTGAAAAATATTTTATCTAAATGAGCACATAAATGCATATGTATGGAGGGAATCGGATAAAGCTCTCAGAAAAATAAATAATGTAAAGGTAAGAATAGTAAAAAGCGTGTATTTTTCATTTGATAATCTCTTTCGAAATAATTTGAAATCGAATAAAAATATGTCGCGAAATTTATTGATCATCTGTTGATATCCTAATTTAGTTTGGCAGCCCCTGTTGCCAGAAACCACCCCTGTGTTATATCTCCCCTGTCTAGACAGTTGGACAGGGAAGCAGGAAAGGTTAGGGGTGAATTATTCTCCCCTTGTGCTAGAAGGGGTGAACAATCATAATTTTCTCATATCAAGGTCACACTTCAACACGTGAGGTAACCGGCGAGGCGCGGTGTTTTCCAAGATAAAGTTGTTTCAAAGATATGTTTCCAAGATAAAATATCAACGATTTTTTGCTCTTCATTTCCAAGATAAAGTAGTTACAAGCTATTTCTTTAGGTGACATAATTGTCACCTTAGTAAACTAACAGACAACTATGTATTTGTTCACGCCCATAGGGGCCAAAAGATTCCACATAAGTACAAAATACATGTATAAATCAAGAATAATTAAGTATAATTAATTTATATATTGTTGAACATTGTTTTAATTTTTAAGTAATTTAATCAATTTAATAAAATTGTTTCTGAATCAACAATATTTGGTCATATTAAAAATATTGCTCATTACTAACCGGAATGAAAAGAATAAATTTAAGGAATAATTTGATAATTAATATTTTTTCAATCGGGTCGTGGTCCCTTGGCTAGTGTTGCGGACTCATAGATCAGAGGTCCGAGGTTCGAACCCCACTCTACCTCAACTTGATTTCTCTTTTCTATTAGTGAGTTATTTACAACTCATTGAAAATGACCATCAAAATTGAAATATTTAGGTAAATCATAAGAACGCAAATATTTATTTTATAAAAAAAAATATTGAAAAATTCAGGCGTTGCTTAGTAGGTGAAATAATTCAGCCAGATGAATCTCATCCACAACAATGAAGGTTTTAGCTCTTTTACTTAACAAAAGTCAACAAATAGAAATGTTTTGGAAATGTGGATGTTCAAACATCAGCAGAATGGTGAATGTTACACAGAAAACATTTTTTTTTTTAAATAACTAAATATTTTATAAACCGATGCGATGTTTTAAAATTGAGAAAGTATTTCTATGCGTCTCTTAAGGATTAATTTTGAATTTATTATTTTTGACGTCCCACCTTACCGCCTACTCATTTTCAAATAATGTCGCTCATTGCTGACATATATGTATTTTTACTGTACTTTTTTTTAGTTCGGGTTGAAAATAAGTATCCTATCTTACTTCTCACCTCTGTATCTCATATGTCAATCGGTTGCTCTGTTGAGACGTGAAAGAATCACAAATATACAAACAAACACTTGCAAAATACATGTGAATAAAATTGCAGGGGAATAATTGCCAGCTATCTCAGAACGGGTCTATAAAGTGAGGTAGCTAGCAACTACATTTACAAATTATATTATGTACCTTTTTCACATTAATATTTGTTTTACCTATCGTAAGAATATGTACTCAATTAAAATAATTGCCGATTTTGACGGCTCTAAAACGGAGAATTGTGAAGATTACTGGGTACGATAAATACAAATTTACTCTAAGGTTAATGCCTAAACTTTCATATTCCATTTTCAAAAAGGTTTTCCATCAGTGTTGAAATATCTGTTAATCAAATAAACTCTTATTGAAATCCAGTACTTATCTAAAAATAATTGGTCTTACTAAAACATTTTTAATATTGTACATTCGCAACTAACCAATCGTTGTTACAAATTATATATTCACTATCATCATCATCAAACCATTATCACATCCGGTGCTGCGTAGCGCACCGCATTGGTGTACGAAATTCAGGGTATATTGATCACCTGTTAGACGAAAGTAAGGTGATTAGCCCTACGCTTCAGTTGCCAGTCCAAGAACAATGAAATACTTAACGTAAAACCGTCTTTAAAAGCAAATATTTTATAGCAAACTTCTCAGAAATGGAACCCGGAACCTCAAACATGATTGGCAACCGCGCCAACCACTACACTACAAGGCGGACTTTCCTCCGCTCGATTTCCTCTTTTATGGTTTTTACCTGAGAGTAGCCATCGAGTCAAAAACACTTGTTCAGGATTCTGGTTCTATTTCACACATATAATTGCAGCTGTTCTTCCCCACACGGACGCAGATAAATTACATTTTACCAATAAGATTTGGTCATTCAACAACTTTTGTTGAATAATTATTGATTAAGTATTCGCCCGAACCACCTGAAGACAGGCCATAAGCTATGTAAATTCCTTAACTTTCTCATTCCTTTCGTTTATTTTTATTATCTATCAATAATTCAACGACGAATATTGTATTATGTACAATATTGTATTTTCTGGAGCATTTTCGTCCAAACCAATATTTGTCATGTGATTTACAACACCTGTGTGGCGTTTAAATTGAAAATAATTGTTATCACCTGAATAAGCAATGCAAACATTTTAAATGTTTGAAGCCATTACTATCAACATCTTTGATGCAATAATTGAATTTTAAAAATCATCCTAACCAGAATTTTTACAATTGAAACCATAAAAAAATATTAGATCAAAATAATTACAACAAAAAATATACGATTGTTTACAGACAATTTATTTCTTGTTTGTGTATTTTTTATTTACGCCTTCAATAAATCCTTGAAGCTTTCTTGACAGAAACACAACTGACTTAAAAAATATTACTACCCTTAAAACTCTCTTGTTCCCTTGTTCGCCCGCGCCTAGAGTATTCCTCTGTTATCTAATCTCCACATTATGATGTCTGCATCAAAAACATTCAATCAATTCAGCGTCGATCTTTAAGAAAGATAGGCTGGATGGCTTATGCAGAAGCGAATATACGTAATATAATAAGCGAGAAACTATCTTAAATATTCAAGACCGTCGAAATTAATCCGATCTGTTAGTGATATTAAAAATCTTCAATCTATTTTTTAAAGCGCCTAAACAACTGAAATTCACTCATTAAATTAAGCCTTTTATTTCATTGTGTATTTTATTTATCACTTATTTAAATGAACTCGTAAGGTTTAACTATAAAAACGCTTAATTTTTGGCGTTTTGGAGTGACTTTTAATTTATTTAAATCAGTTTCGTTTTCGACCGAAACTAGAACAGAAGCCGGTTCGGTTTTGTCTGAACTCTTGTTTCAGTCGGTCACTAATAACAAGCTGTCTTCTTTCATTCGATCACCGAATCAAATTCAACCATAATCATCTCTCTCTAGGGGCGAATCACCCAAATAAGCGATTATGCACAGCTTACCATTATATTTGATTTTCAAAAATAATGTTTTTTAGTAAATATGTTTCTTCTTCTTCTTCTCTTGCCGCTCCTACCGGAGGTTGGCGGCCATCGTTCTGAATTCATCACGATCCTGGGCCAGTCTAATCAGCGCTGCTGCATCCGGCACACCGAACCACTGTCGGAGATTTCTGAGCCATGATGCTTTTTTCCGTCCCATATCCCGCCTGCCCTCTAACTTTCCTTCCTTAATAAGTTGAAGAAGGGCAAACTTCTCACTGTGGAATATGTGACCAAAGTATAAGGCTTTTCTTGTTTTGACAGTGGTCATTAACTAAATATGTGTATGCGAAAATAAATAAATAAATTGTTATTTATTATAAATCACTACCACCGTTCATATCTTCCTACAAAAAAAAATGAAGTGCGCCCAACCCGTTCTCGGTGAACGATGAAACTAGCCAATTAACTCAGCTTATTACTCCATACAAAAAAGTACACTATATTTTACATCTTTAACCCAGTTCAGCTTTTTTAGTACTAAAGCAAGCTTGCAGATTACGAATAGTATTTGAAGATTCTCTATTGGGAAACTAGTATTTCGAACATTATTTAAGAAGGACTTTTTTTCTTTGATATGATACCGTTCACATATTATGTATCACATAGGACATGTGGCGTTTTCAGTATTGACAGTTACTGCTAAATGTCATTGTGGTATTTATTAGTTAATAAACTTTTATACAAGTATTGTATTGAAATAGTGTAGAATAAAGCTATGTATTTATTGTGTATGCAGACAATTGGTAGAATTCCATATTTAATTTGGTAATGTATCCAAAATAAAACAAGTTTATTGGATTATAATTCTTCTTTATTTTTTATAAAATATACCCTTTGTATATTTTATAAAAAATAAAGTAGAATTATAATCCAATAAACTTGTTTTATTTTGGATACATTACCAAATTAAAGCTATGTATATCGCGCGGTTAATAATAACTGTTGTTTGAGCTGACTTTTACAAAACCACAGAAAAAACAGTCATTTATAATTATATTACTTTTATATTATGTACTCATTTGTAAGTACAAATTAATGATTATTTTTTGTAGATTACCTATAAAATAAATCACGGCTCGCCACTGTCTTCCTCTCTATTCCATTCCTAACTAATCTAATTTTATTTCCTCTCTGGTGTTATTGGCTAAGACATTTAACTCGCGCACGGAAGGCTCTGAGTTCGACTCCCGGTGATCAAACAAAAAATAAATGTGATTTTTGCCAACTTAAGCCCATGCCCAAATACTTTTTTTTTCATCACTCTACCCCTTTGCACATAATGGCATTGCATTTGTACACCAACCAAGCTTATTATTTCTGGATTTAGAATCTGGAATAAATAATTTTATATACTTTAACAACAGAGATCATTTTGGAGAAGAGAAAATAGTCATCTAGACGTTTACAGGACTTATGACCTGTGGGTCTGTATTCTGTAGAATACAACACATATTTGCTTATTTTGTCAAATGCCAGGTTAATATCAAATAAATTCGAATGTTTTTATTTTTATTATGCTCTCTCATAATAATATTCGAGTTAAACAAAACAAAAATAAAGTAATATTTTTCATAATAGCGAGAAGTCAATCAATAAAACATAATTAAAAATAATTTACTCAGCATAATTTAAAATATATTGCATCATAAAATGTCACTTACTAATCGAGTAACGAGTAAAGGTGCGGATGTGTACTTTAAATTCTGTATTGTCCTTCCGGTAATGCAACAATGTGACTACAGATTGATGGTAGATTTCGTCGAAGAGTACTTCGGTGAACGGACATGACATAATTTTATCGGCATTTGAACAGAGATGGAGAACCTCCTTAAGAAGGGATTTAAAAAAATGTCTGCATTTTATTCAGAAAACATGCTGTCATCCATATTTGAAATAAAATATACTCTTATATTGATTATATATTGAAAACACCAATTAAGTCAGTTTTTATCATCATTATCATCAAACTCTTATCCGCATCCGGTGGTGCATAGGGCACTTAATCGTTAGGCCATCTAGAAAAATCAATATTAGCTGTATTCCCTCGATTGATAGTGGTGTCGAAAATGCTAACATTCGTCTATTTGACCTTATATTTTGAAGGCTTGTAATCAAATAAAATACTATATGTAACATAAAATCAAATACAACATCTTGAGGAGCAGAAAATTTTGTTTCGAACGACCTTTACTATTTTATTTTATTTTGGTGCTCATTTTTTCAATTTGGAAAAAACAGACACAACTTATGTTAACACCCAATATTTTTAATATAAATTATTTACGTTGATCAAAATTCCTCAATATAAGATGAATCATTTGTTTATTTTCTTTACTTTTTACTGGTACTCATTTTATTAATCTGTCAATTTTCGGCCATTTTGGATGCGTAGTTGGTTTTTAACAACAAACTGTTGTCATAAGACGACTTTTGGTGTGATCGGTGTAATTTCAAGATTATTCCAGAGTGACAATGACGGACGCTCACGCCTCGCGGCTTGCTCGCGACTTTTGGACGTAAAACCAGATCGTATTCACCGGACTTGCCCCCCTGCGACTTTTTCCTGTTCCCAAAAATGAAGAGGACTATGAAATGGCGACGTTTTGCGACCATTGAGGAGATAAACGCCGAATCGCTGACGGAACTGAAGGACAACAAAAAGTGCGTTCAAGAAATGTTTCGAGAATCGTAAAAAACTTAGCATAAGTGTATTATACTATAAAATTAAATACTTAGGACTAACAATAGACAGACAATTGTCTTGGACAATTCATATCAACAATTTAATTAGCAAAGTGGCGGCATTATCGAGTCTTTTTTTTTAATCAAAAACTTTGTTACAAAAAAGGGGAAAAAAATGTATGAAGCCTATGTAAAACCTAAAATATGTTATATGCAACTACTATGGGGAACAGGAAATCAAAATTTCATAAACAGACTACAAAGACAGCAAAATAAAATATTAAAGTTAGTATATGACCTACCCTATCTAACAGCAACTAAATAACTTTTTGAAAAACTAAACAATTAAATGTAACTGAACTCCTTAAACTAGAATCCTTAAAATTTATTCATAAATTAGCCACTGATGTAATTGTAGACGAAGAATTGAAACTTGAAAAAAACTGTAGTAAACATGAACACAATACGAGAATATCAGAAAAGTATCATATACAACCTTTTAAAACGAGAAAAGGACCATCGCGGGTATTATACCCGTATGCAGAGACAAAACTTAAGGTGAGGAAAGTACATTCTAATTTCAAATGCAGGGAATAACCCGAAGGTGGAGACAATAGAATGTACCTTCCTCACCTTAAGATTTGTCTCTGCATACGGGTATAATAAACCATGGACTGAAATTATACCATAAACTATCAGACAAAACTAAACAAAAGGCTCAGACAACCTTTACAAAAGATGTTAAAAATAATATTTTTAACAGTAGAATGTGAACTTTAAAAGTAAAAATATTTTGTTAAATGTATGTAACCCGTAAGGGTTTATCAATGAAAAATTTAAATAAATAAAAATTTAAAAAAATATCCGATGGCGATTACTTTGAAGAAGACAATATTCCTCCCTGTATTTTATTGTTTTTTAAAATATATATTTTTTTCCTTTTCTTTGGTTCCTCTTACTCTCTCCTTCTTAAATCATTATCTGATTCCTCATTCCCCACCCTTTAATATTTATAACTTAATGTACATGTATTTAAGTTAATATGTAAAAAAACAGCTGTTGTTTTCAATTGATTTTATTTTTAAAAATACATTTTCATTTTTTAGTACAAGTTTGTGACCAACTCTTCTTTTGATCAGTCTGTTTTTTTGATCGACTGGAAGGTTTCGTTTTCAGCAATAAGTCCACCAAAGTACTTTTTATTTGTACTTGAAGATTTAAATAAATACATAAATATTCATATTGGGGAATTAATAAAGGTTTTTTCAGTATACTCATTTGTGTATTTTTATATCAAACTGTATACGTCTATTAAAATGTTGAAATATGTTTGTCCCTAACTGAGTATTTTGCCGAAAACTCTTTGGGAATATTATTTGAATAATACATTATATAATAATGCTCTTCAAATAAATGCGGAAGTTTGCGAGGCTCCGGGGGATGCCTAGGGTTTACATAATTATATTATTTTTGCGTAAGGAAGTGTTTCCTCTTGTTTCGTGATCCTGAGAAAGTTTTCCTAGAACTCTTTTGACTTTGGTAAAATTTTGACAGAGACATTAATCAAAGCATAATTTTGTATCAAAACTGTGCATAGAATTTGGCTCGTATTGTGTATGAATATTTTATCGGACGGTCGAAACCAAAGTTGTCTTCTCGAAATTTACGGATGGGTTATTTATAATCTACGATTTTCTTTTTAGCTGTTTTAAAATTTAGAGACGTTTCTTAAACATGGTTTTGAATTTATATGACTAAAAACTCAATCACTCAAAAACTCACAAATACTGTAGAACAACAAAACAATAAGATGAAAATATTTTTCATAAATTTATGTACTTTGGAGTTACCCGAAATAATTTTACTCTTAAAAGACTATGCTAAAAAATCCCTCTGCAAACGGTGCTGATACGTCGTGTTACATTAAGCAAAAGATATTATGAAATAAAGTTTTTTTATCCAGAAATTTAACAAGTGTATAAAATTGTTTTTTCATCATGTATAAGAAGCTTTGAATAATGTTGACCTTTTATAGCAACATACGACTTTATTATTTTAAAAGGAGAGATATGTATATCAAGTATTGTATTCTATGTAGACTCATGTGACGTCATAATAAATTAATCGCAAGAGTTAATTTAATTTATTTTCCGTATCTGGACGGGTGAAGAATACACGGTTATGTATGTGAAACGGAACCATAATCCGGTGGCTAATTTTAGGTCAAAATCCTGATAGGAGAAATCGAGTTGGGAAAAATCCCCCTCGTAGTGTAGTGGTTATCAGGTTCGCCCACTAAGTTTGAGGTCGATTTGGTTGATATTTTGGTAATGTCGATTTGAAATATCTGCTTTGAGTGTGGTTTTCTAGTGCAATACTTCATTGTCTGAACATTGCCTGAAGCGCAAGACTATCATCACCTTACCTTCCATGAAACAAAAATGATCAAGATACACTTCAATTGAAGTACTAATGCAGTACCCAATTCACCACAATATGTAGATAAGAAATGAGGAACTTCAGCCCTACGGGAAATTGAATACAAAACATGTTTTCTTGCGCGCGGTAAAAATTAGAGCATTAAATTGTACGGCAGAGTTTCTTGAAAATGTACGAAAAATATATATATATTTTAATAAAAACGCACTAGTTTGATTGACGTCACTGGTTCATATGAACCAACCAATGATGCGAGAGTTTGGAAGGATATCCGGTTGGTTTACCGTAAACGAACCAATGGAAAGAACTAACAGGGAACAACCTCTGACGTATCACGCGGAGTTGTTTCAGAAATACAAAACTTAAAAAAATCATAGCGCTGATATTACGATAAGTAAAAAAAAAATTTTTTTTGGCTAAGTGTAAGACGTAAGAGTCCTTTAACAAATAAAAAAAAGACTCTGAACTTCCTCATTGATGATTATTATTAAGTGACTTTGGATTTAGCTTTTTTAGTTAATCTGTAGTAAAGATATACGAAAATCATTTGATTTTCTTTTTTACTTAAAAGTGATGTTATTGTCTATATATCGTTATTTTAAATTTGAATCGAGTTGTGGTTTCGTGGTTAGTGTTGCGGACTCACGGATTAGAGATTCGAAGTTCGAACCCCACCCTTCCCCACCTTAATTCCCATTTTCTAATAGTGAGTTATTTACAACTCATTGAAAATACCCCAAAATTGAAATATTTACCTAAATCATAACAACGCAAATATTTTACAAGTTTTTTTTTAACTTTTACAGAATTCGTCAATTCGGCAGTTTTCAAAAAAACGCCTAGTCCTTGAGGTGAAAAATGAATTTCTACAAAGGAAATAAAAGCGGAAGGTACGTCACAGTTTCATATACATAATTCAAACAAGACGCTCAAAATCAAATTATTTGTTTCATAATAAAAATATTTTCATTTACATTGTAAACAACTTTAGTTTGAACCTTTTTTGTTAAACAATTGTAACAAATACATGTCTGCTTTATTTCACGGGTAAATAATGGTTTGTGCAGTTGACATACATATTATATGTTATTTAATATACCTGCAAATTCGATATACACATGTGTATGTACTCATAACCGGTTATCGTGACAAATACCAAACCACTTATCAACGAGTTTTTTTTTTAGTATAATTTTATTGAATAAAATTATCAAAATATTTCAGTTAAACTCGATAAAAAAAAACTAACCGAACAAAATATAAATATGTCATCACGCGTGTGAAAAACTATTTAAAAAATGTTTTTAAAAGTTGTGCAAACGAATAGTTACTTTTACGGCAAATTCATATTTGAATAGAAAATTAACACTTTTCTCATGATCAACAATGAACACTCACGACGAATAATGAATACATTTTCCTCGTCTAAAAAAGCATAATGGCTGTCGTCCATATTGAATATTTATTATTTCTAAAACTGACGATTTTATTTTTTAAATTTAAGATTCAGTATGCAAAACAAACTTTTCGAAATTTATTAATCCTAGTAACCTAATGTAGATTAATTAACATTACAAAGCCTAATGTTTTTGTGGTTTTATCTCATTTGACAGTTGAAATATGAGAAGAACATCATCATTACTGCCAGTGTTTGTCTCGATATTTTACTCAATTGATTTCAAAGGGTACTGAAGTTTTTGGTACCTATATATCGCTCAAAATAAATTGTAGAGTTACGCGAGTGCTCTCCTAAACAAGAGGAAAAAATGTGGTTAAATTGAGTTCATGGTTATGATGAATGGAATTTAATCAAAATTAATTAATAATTCTCAATCTTAATACCCATCCACAATTCCTCTTTTTTCTCTAACTCATATAGTGTCCATGCGGCTCGACTGTGGAATCATCTCCCATCCACTATCAAAGATGTTTCTACAGTATCTCTGTTTAAATCACGTCTGAATAAACATCTCCTTTCTCTCCCTGTATCTCTCCTCCTTTCCTGTTTCCTCTTTTTTCCTTTTTCCCATTGAGTAAAAGTTTTGATTTAAGGTAATTTAAAAACAAATACGTTTAATTAGATTTTTTTATATCTTTAGCATTTTTAATCTTTATATTCTATTGAATATGTTTTGTAACTTGAATTATAAAAAAAAAACTATTATTTTATTGGTTGGTTGGAAGAAATCGCTATTTGGCTATAAGCCCGCCAATGTACAAAAAACGTCTTGGGTGATCATATTAAGTTCTCCAAAACAACGTCTATATTTAAGATGAAGATCCATAATTGGATTTTATCGAGGGGTAGAGACCACTGTATAAAGATTGCTTCGGGAATAAATATATAATATCGATGCTGTCTTCATTATTATCCATATACGTATATATGTATATCTTCTTTGACTAAACTTAATAGTGGTGCTTAATTATTTGTAAATATATATTTTAACCATTGCCAATCGAAGCATATAATTATTTATTATTATGTTTATCAAATTACAGATTCTACCACATAGATGTGCTACTATTATTACTTCTTTGTATTTTTTTTACTACCAATCAATTACTGAATTGAATTATAAAATAACTGTAAATTATTAATAACATATTGCCATGTAGTATTAAATAAATTTTCGGCATTCCATTTCTTGACCTGAATAAATTTTAATTATTTGTGTTTTTTTTCTATTATTTTGTACATTGTATTGATTATTTTGTAAATTGTTCAATACGTTTATGTTTTTGATTTATATATAGAAGAGTCCCGACTTAACACGGAGTTTTCTTACAAGTCGGGACATAAAAAAAATATTATTGTGCTATGATAAAATTATGTATTTTGTGCATTAAATAAATAAAACATTAGGTACAAAAAGTTAAAAAAATAAATTTACGTACTTTTGGGGGTGCGATATATTGTTATATCGTTTCACGTCAGACAGCTTAAAAATTAAAATTATTATTCTTCTGATAAATTAAGATACCGTTGATTCATCTTCTTACAAATCTCTAACGCTAATATATTATGGAGTTCTGCAAAAAATGGTGGCGTTCTATTTGAATCACCCAACAGGAATCTAACCTGATTCCCCCTCAACGGAGATAAAGCGTTAAGATTTAGGTAACGACATTTTAGCAGGTTACAAAGCGGGCATTAACATAATAGGACGAGCGTCCAAAACGTGGAATTATACTCGGAACTAAACCTGCCAGAAATAAAATAATACTCAGGTTTGAGAATACTATTAGAATTCAGCAAAAAAGGAGAGAAAAATGTGGTTTATGATTTAACTATTGATAATCCAATTACAAGAAGTAGAAGGAGTATTTGAATATCAAGTAAATACGAAAATATCATAATATAATATAGTTTACAGTCGCAGTGTGTTTTGAAAAATGAAATTGTAATTTTGTTTTTATAATTATAAAATGATTTTGTTTGTGAACTAGTAAATACTGTACAGCTTTGAAATGTTATAGTGGAGAAATATAGTTTATTTCATAATCTCTGTCACACCTTTGACACACTTTTATTTGATTAGGTAAGCCGCATTTTTAAAAATCACACGAAACAGATGGCAAAGACAGACGGATCGAATCGTACTGAACGAATGTAATTACACTTTTGAACAATTGATCATTGTTAAGCGGGATAAAACTAAGAACGAAAAGCGGACACGCTCGAAATGGTTTCGTTTTCTTCACAAGGTTAGTATCAAACAAGTATGGGTTACGGAGGAATAGATTCAAACTTACCGGTTATTGCCGATCAATCGGACGCTATATCAACAAACAACACAACAGTGGGTAACACTTGTTACAAAACGCAGAGAAAGCCGGCTGCCAAGATTGGAAAGATCACAGTTCCTACACACTTTTTCTGTTTTTTTTTCACTGATTCTCTTTTCGAGTACGCGCGTTCGTTAAAGTTGATCACTGCCGGTTTTCGGTGGTTTTTGGGGTCCAGCGAGGCTGTTCTAACGAGCGCCGCACGTGGAGGCTATGCCTGATGTGAGGCAACGCGAGCCGGGCTCGGAATGGCGGAGCCACTCTCCGTGTCAGGTATTCCTAAACTATGAGGCGAGACGTTGATGCGAAGCGCGGAAAAGCATTTTCATAACAGAAATGAAACCCGCTTAAATGCGTTTTATTAAACGGACGTGTATTTGTATTATGTAAGCTAAGATCTCCCTTATACAACTCACAAACTACTACTTGCAAACCCGGCAAAATCCAAAATCTAAAAAAAGTGAGATAATAATTGAAACTTATTTTTGCAATAATTATAACACTGTCAGTGAAAAATACGGCTTTATTTGTAAGAACTTAGCTTTTAAATTATCGGGTTTATTGCAAACATGGCAACCTCTACTAGTATTGTAAAGTTGGAATGCATAAAATTATTATTATTATCTCACTACTGTTTTTTGACATAATCATGCTTATGTCATCACTGCTTACGTATAAAATATTTACTAATTATATTAAAAAATTGAAGTTTAAAAAAAAGTGGAAGTTAAGTATTGTATCAGTTTTTTGTGATTTGTTCAGAATAAAGAAAGATGGATTTTGCCGGGTTTGAAAATAGTACCCTCATATGTGACCATGATTTATTTTCTAGTTTTTTATTACCTTTAAAAGTCTACATCGCCTTATAAAGTTTACATCAAACGTTTTTCTCCATTGATGTTTTAACTTGGTTTAAATCATATTGATTCAAAAAGCATTTCATTTAACATTCAATTTCCGATTAATCATTGAATTTATCTATACTATCTCAATGTATCAGCATTTTTTTTGGCAATTTATTCTATGAAGAATGATTTCTCCTATCCTTGTAAACAATTTTATGAAGACTGGGATTTTTAGAAGATCAAAGTAGGAATAGCAGCCTCCTAAAAGTTCACACCATTCTCACTCAAAAATATTCCTACATAAATCACTTTGGGAGTAAGTGAGGATGGGAGAGTTTATAGGTAAATTTGTATTAGAAGGTAGTGCTTCATTACAATAAACCAACCAATTATATATTCTATGTACATTTCAAAAAAGAAAGAAAAAGTTCTAATATAATATTACGTTTATTCATTTTTCTTTTTGCTAGGTATGTTAATACATATATACGTGAGAATTTATTTTTATAAAAGTTTTCAAACCACTGGTCTACGCGGCCTTCGAGTGAGGATTGTTCCCACATACTTCTACAGGCAGAGTCATCACTCGAGCTTTTCCATTTTAATGTTTCCCAAAACTATTTGCTACATCAACAAAAATTACCTACTGGTTAATTTTAGCATTTGTTTGTACCGGTTTCGAACGAAAGTATCTATAATTTTATGATATCCGGAATCCTTTGGCTCAAGACAGACTAATATAATAAATAAATATATGGTAAGAACTATATATTTATTTATTATATTAGAATTATGTAGACCATGATTATTTATTTTTGCGAAATATATTCGATAAATATATCTAAAAGATATTTTGCCGCAACAAATCGGTTCTTTAGAAGCAGGCATTTGCCCATAAAGGAACCGATTGCAACTTTAGGTATTTAAATCTTTGTGGCTTGCCAAATCCTTCGTATTATATTCCTAGGCCTATTCCTATAGGCTAATTTTGTCAGCATTTTTGTGTCATTTTGTCTCATTAAAATATATGTAGGTATGTATGTATAAATAAATAATAACGTGTGTTTGAGATTTTTTAAATAATTTGTAAAAACTTGCTCTTTTGAAAAATTGCTTCATCTTAGTAACCTTTCCTTTTCCAGCGTCGACATTTATTTTTTTATTTATAATTAATTGAATTTATTTTATAAATAGAATAGAAGCATTTTTTTGTATTAAAATAAATATTAGGCGAAAATACAAAATAAAAAAAACGAAACAAAATACCACACCAAAAAAGAGACAAGCTCCTGTTCTTGGTTTAAACTGAAACTTGTTATTTTATAAATAAAAAAATCTTTTTAATTTCCCCTAATATATAGTTATATTGGGAATTCTCGTATAGGCCCTACGAATGCCTATTTAAAAGAACCCACTTGTAACAGGAATTTAGTACTCTTCATATTTTATCAATCGTATAAAAATATATGTAAAATAAAATGATAGTTTAAACAAAAACAATGCGTGTTAATTTTCTCAATAAAAAATTGATTTGAATAGGCGATTTTTTTTCTTTTTTTTATCATTCTGTAGTCAGTATAACAGTACTTGTCGGTATACGATACGTTGGAAGATTGTATCGATTTAAATAAGTTAACTACAATTATTTAGAATTACGTAGACCATAATTATTACTATTCATATAACTTTATGTCACAAAAATATATATGGAAAATTTTATGTCAAAATGTGTTATACTACCACGTATTCATAATATATTTAAAACAATTACTCATAATAATTTCGAACATTTTAAAACGAAATGCTTAAAACCTTAATTTATTCTGAGGTTTGCGGTCACCTAGTAAAAATATGATAACGTAATAAATTACTGTAATAAATTTGGCATAAGTTCGTCAAATTTTAGTGGTTTCCGAAAGCGTGGTTTTGTTTAAATGTTAATTGTTTCGAAAAAGTGGTTTACTTTAAATGCCAGACAAAAAAAAACTGATTTTGGAATGCTTTTTGGAAACAAAATACTCTCAAAAGGGATAAGTTTTGTTAAAGGATATCATGTTAAATCAAAAGTGGAGTCTCTATTTATTTTAGGCAGTGTTGTTGATGAGAAACTTCAGCCCTACGGAAAATTGGATACAAAAAATGTTTTGCGCGGTAAAAATTAGAGCATTAACTTTTACGGCGAAGTTTCCTTAAAATGCTCAAAAAAAATATATTTTTTTAAAAATAAAAACACACTGCTTTGAACGACGTCACTAGCCCATTTGAATTAACCAACGATAAGAGAGTTGTGGAAATTTTTCGGTTCGCTTACCGCCATTGACCGTTCGGCAGAAATGAAGGAGAAGAAGCGGATGAGAACTTAAAACATCACACGCGGATTAATTTCGAAAATACAAAACTTTGAAAAATCATAGCGCTGATAATACGATACATACAAATTTCCAATATTTTTTTGGCTTAGTTCAATAGTTAATTAACAAATAAAATAATGTTGAAAAACGTCTGAACTTCCTTATTGACGATAAAACATATTCTGGACGTTCTCATGCAAACGTTCATGTTACACTATACCTCGCGCGAAATATTTCGCTTTGTGGCACCTAAAGGGTTGAAGCGTTTAGCTACTTCTACTACTACCACGCCATTTCCCCGTAGGGGTAGACAGAGAGGATGGATCGCTACACACGTCTACCTTGACATACATTCCTAGCTTCTTCCGCATTCATTCATCTTGCCATACATGCCCTTCGGTTGTGTCTACTTTTGACATGACCAGGTGCCATATTTATCTGTTTTACCATTATTTCGTCATCTATACGCTCTACATGATAAAAACCATTTAGCTCACATGCATTATGTCTCAGGTTTGGTTCCCGACAAGGTTGACAAGTATTTTATTTTTTATTTTCCTATTTATTGAATATATTTAAAGGAGGGTAAGTGCCGGGAACAGGGTGAACGGCGCACTGAAATCTACTTTGGCAAACAAATGTTTATCGCAGGAGACCAAACTAGCAGTTCACAACGGAGTTCTAGTACCAACTCTAATGTATGGGAGCGAAGTATGGAATTGGAAAAATGATTATGAAAGTAGGTTGAATGCTGTCGAAATGCGATCCCTCAGGCGAATGTATGGTAAAACGATGTATGATAGGTGCACAAATGTCGAGATCCGTGAAGTGTGTAAGGCTGAGACATGCATTATCGACAGAATCGAGAAAGGGGTACTGTGTTGGTTTGGACATGTAGAGCGAATGGACAGCGAAAGAACGGCTAAAAAGATCTACAATGCAAATATTGATGGATGCAGAAAACGAGGAAGACCGAGAAAGACGTGGCACGATCAAGTCCATCAAATACTTGAAGATGGACATGTCAAAAGTAGGAATAATCGGCGTGCGTGCATGAGAAGATGTATGAATGTAGAAGAAGCGAGGTCAGTATGCCAAGATAGAGTGTTATGGCGTTCTATCCTCTCTGCCTACCCCTACGGGAAAACGGCGTGATGGTTTGTTTGTTTGTTTTGAATATATTTTTTAACAGAAACAAGAATTTACATAAATAATATATATTAGGCGACAAATACAAAAGAAAAAAAGAAAACGATGTAACACACCATAAAATATGAACTCTTGTGCTTGGAGTGGGGTTACATTTTAAATAAAGCACAATCGAAATTGTATTAAATAAATAAAGTTTATATTCATTTCACCTTAGTATTTTAGATTTTCTCAACTACGTAAAACGTTTTACCTTCGCATCAATTAATTCATAATCTCACCATGTATCAAATGATTGAGATATGCTGCGTGGCTCGCTTCTCACGTATCGTCCAAATCCACACGACACGGTAAAATAAGGGTGGATCGTAACATTTTTTTTATTGATAAAAAATCTGCAAAATGAAATCGAGGGGAGATTACTCTGCCTCATTGTGTATCGGTTAGTGCGTTTGCCTGCCATTAAAAAGATAATTAAAATACAATAAATATCAATCCACTCTATGTAATTTTATTGTGTTGAGTGAATTTTTACCGTCATATGAAATGTGACTATTAACCACAATATACATTTAAATATAGGTGTAGAATTTTTTGAAAAATATACAGTATCACGGTATAACGTAAATCCATGCTCCAGGAACTAGACATAAGAGAAAGACTAACATCCATGTGCGAGGGAAGAATCCCGCAGTTCTTTGGACATATTTCCAGAGGGAACTCTGATAGTTTGGAGAGAAGTATCCTCCTGGGAAGTATCGAAGGAACAAGATCGCGTGGACCCTAACCGACAAGATGATGGCTTGGTCACTGAATTACCAGAGCTATCAGTGATAAATGCCTTCAGACCAGCACAAGACCGTTTCAGATATTAGGATACTATCCACAGACGACCAATGTTTGGAGTCGGACGTGATCACCACCCTCAGACATAAGGCACGAATTCAATAGATAAAGTAAGTGTGTCCTAACTTTATTTTTAAAATATTCGAAGTATCACTTTATTCTAAAGATTACAATAAAAAATATAACATACCAAAGTTAATTTTATTTCATTAATATTAACCGCAGATGTGATTTTTTTTCTGCTGATTTGATTTACCCGAATATTTAAATTTGGGGTCCACTTTCAACGAGTTGTAAATAGCTCATTATTTAAAATTAAGGAATTCGGTTGTGGAAGAGTGGGGTTCAAACCTAAGACCTCTGATCCGTAAGTCCGCGACACTAATCTCGAGACAACAGTCCGGTTTAAATATTTATGAACATATTAAAATCTTTTTAGACATTTTATCAAGATTTATAAATATTTCGACAAAGTTGAAGAAGTTTTTTGATGAGGTTGTCAACCTTGCTTAGAATCGAATCCTGCACCCTGAGCATGGTAGGCAAACGCGACAGCCAATACACTACAATTCGACCTTATCTCCACTCGATTTCCTTTTCAAATTTCGCACCTGTGAATTGCCATCGGGTTAAAAGCCAGGATTCTGTTTTTTTTTTCGCACATCATCATCATTTTCCGTAGGTAAGGTGATCAGTGTTATGATTCAAGCGCAAGTCTAATGACAGTAAGTAAGTAGGTCTAGTAAGTATTATTTATAATAATAACTGTCTTTCAGTGTCGATATAAAATTACTTTTTAAAATTATTTTCAAACCATAATATGGTGCATACATAGTCTAAATTTATTGCAACGGAGAAGAAAAATATTTTTTAGAAGGTAATATGGAAGTCTAAGCATTTACAGGGCTTATGACATTTACGTATCGATTGAAATAATTTTTACTAAGCATTTTATCTGAAATTGGAGATAATTCATCCATGCAATCAAAAGTTTACCTATGTGTCGCATTTTTGCGGCAATGAAATAAAAGAGTACTTAATAAACGACTTTCTCAAACACTTTTTACGTCTCACTCTCGATGCTATAAATATATTCGCGAGCGAGAGAGACAATTTCACGCGTGATCGGTGTGACGCAGGCCAGCCTATCCCACTGCCACAGAATTCCAGTTGCTCAGTTGCTCTCGGAGCTTCGCTAAGAGTACTTCATTCGCTCGCGGTGTGAGCGTTAGCAAATATGTTTAAATATATTTAGTTTTTAAGTACAAATTTTCGACTAACTCTTCTTTTGACCAGTCTGTTTTTTGGTTGGCCGGAAGATATTGCTTTTTGCAATAATACCACCAGATAACTTATTCTTTGTACTTGAAAATAAGGGTAAAAGTATATGCGTATATGTAAACATTTTAATGTAATACATTCACCTTTATTTAAAATATTTCACGTCAACGAGTATTTCACACACAGGACTATATTCTTCATTCGGACATGGACTTCTCAATTTTACGCACTTCGAAGTGGTGCTTGGGTGCTTCTTGTCTGGCAGGAAATGTAAAGGAGGCTTGCGTAACCCCTCTACCTATCTTACCCCCTCCCAGCGCCGCGGCGGTACCGGGGGGAGGGGGTGGCACATGCTGCTAGACGATACCGGCAAATTCTAAATTCCTTTTACATTCTTTACCTGAATATTAAAACACATTAAATCAACCGGTCATTCGACAAATTATTATCATCATCATCAAACCCTTACACGCGGTAAAAATTAGAGCATTGTATGTTACAAATACAAGAGTTTCTAGGTAATCCACCCTGATGCTGCAAAAAATAAAAAAATAAATATAACCTTCGGTCAAAGAGGATTGACCTACTACTTGGTTAAAGTGTACAATCTACTTCCATTATCCATAAGGACAATTAGTAAGTTCTCACAATATAAAATTGCTATTAAGAAATGGATAGTGGAGGTGGGTTGCACACGGATCGATGAGTGGATAAAGCCAAATAGGTAAAATGTGTGTACTGTTTATGAAATTTGTTCTATTGGTCTATAAAAATTTGTTATGTTTTTTATGAATATTTTAGTTTTTTATTGTTTATTATGTTAATGATAATTAGGTTAATTGGATTAATTACATTTTTTGTTTTGTTATTATTATGTTAAGTTTGTTCAATGGCTAATTTAAGGCATGTTTCCCTCGGCACGGGACACCCCAGTGAGTGAACATTATTCTGTATAAAGAAAGAATACAACCAATGTAAAAGTATAAATAAATAAAGTATCTCGAAAATGTATGAAAAAAATAATGAAAATGATTTTAATAAAAATGAACCACTTTAAATTACTTCGCAAGTTCTTCCGAATCAACCAAAAATAGAGAGTTGTGGTAGATTTATGATTTCCAGCAAGCCAACTCACCAATCAGCAGAACTCACCGACTATAACTCGTGACGTCACTGCTGAAATAATTTTAAAATTAAGAAATCTTAAAAAATCATAGCGATTACAACTAAGTAGGCTTAGTTTGATAGTCTATTAACAAATACAAAACAACATAAGAAAACAAGTAGATTTCAACAAGTATATATATATGTGTATTTATACAGGTGTTCTTTAAACTCTGTCACATCTGAAACCACGATGATCAGTATGGGCAAGAAGACATATAAGCATATTTTAAAAAATATTTAGAACAAAGAAAAGTTTTAAAAATAAAATATTTAAAAAAACAAATGGTTGCTTACTTCTGCAGGAGAGAAGTGAGGGGAGCGCGGCGCAGTATCCGACTCCCCCCTTCTCCCTTCTCATAACACCGTTGTAGAAGTAAGCAACCATTTGCTTTTTTTTTAAATTTATTTTTTTAAATTTTATTCCTTCTAAAAAATTATTTGAATGTGCCAATATGTTTTCTTCCTCATACTGATCATCGTGGTTTCGGATGTGACAGGGTTTAATGAACAACCTGTAAATATATATACGTATATGCGCGCACACATTAGGGATTGTACCATAATTAAATATTATGTATGATTATTATTTAGAAACATTGCTGGTCTGTCTTTCAACCTTATCTTCATTATGTTATCTAATCATTCTTGACTATATGTTTTTATAAAATAAATATTTAAAATAAATCTATTACAGAAAGGAATCAGTCTTACACTTCAAGTGCCAGACCGGGGACAGTGAAACATCTCAGTGAAAACCACCTTATAAACAAATATTTCATGTCGACCCTCCCAGGATTCGAACCCAGGATCTGAAGCATAGTAGGTGAACGCATCAATCACTACAGTTCCGGGTTCAATCTCTGATAAGGTTGATACCAAATATTGAGTTGTAAAGTTGGTTTTACATTGGATTTTTAGGACGGACTGGAATCCGAAGCGTTAGACTGATCATCTTATTTTCATGTAAAAAAATACTCTGCATTTGGTATAGGGTGGGTGCTATAGTAATCGGATATGCTACCGTGAAACCGTCCAATTTTGCCCACTTTTTTACAATTATGTTGATTTTCTCAAAAAAAAAATGTATGGTATGCTTTACTTTTTAATTACTGAGAATGACCCCAATTTTCATCCATGTTTGCCCGCAACCATTATTTGTTGAATTGTAGCTCATATGGCGTTTTTGTCAAAAAACTACTTTATTTTAAAAATAATTTTGTCTAAGAACTACTTTATTTAAAAATAATTTTGTTTCCCGAAATCAAATGGAAATATGTTTTTTTAAAGGTTGAGCACAGATTAGGACTCAGTGGGCAATATATCCATTAAGGGCGAAATTGGGCGGTTTTGCGGTATAGAAATTGAAAACTCTAAATTGAATGGTCGAAATCGAGACTTTACTGACAGAATGCATTTAGTCGTTAAAACAAGTTCCAAGAAAATAGCATTTAAAGCGTTTTTATTCTTTCAACGCATTATTTCTCCCACAATTTTTTTTTTTTTTTAGTTCAAAAAAAGTAATCTTTGTTCTGGGCAAAGCATAAAATTTGAGATTAACGTCTGGCATCTATATTTAAAAAATATTTGAAATATGTAAAGACTGTTGACTTAAAACGTTATGTCAGTATAGCCTCGAAATTAAGTTGACGTTATTACGTCAAATTATTATTTATCTCCACCATAAAATATAAACTTTTTTGTTCTTTCTTGAAATGAACGCATTACATTTATTTATTTTTGACCATTAGATAAAGTGACCAATTACTACAGCACCCACCCTATGCACTACTGGGTGCACATAGGGTAATGATTATATGTTAGGTAGTGAATGCCAAATCAATCAATAAAATAAACCAAATTTACTATCGGCCCCCGCCCCTATGGTGAAACTACTGTAATGGCCGACACTTTCACCACGCACGGGGATTCCCAGTGAGATCAGAACGATCCAATTTAGCTTTAGTCGAGCCCGGAAGACCCGTAGTGTGACTCACTATGGCGAACGGGGGTTTCGCCTTGTTGATTTTAACCACTTCTTTTTTATTTTTTCTACCGACCGGTTTCTAAACTACACAAGCTTCTTTACCAAGGTATACTTAACTAATGGATTCTATCCTATTTTATTTTTATAGTGATTACTAAATATTACATTGATACATAAGGAGCTAATAAATCATGTGTTATTGTCATGTTGTTCTTTTAATGACGGGAAGTGAAAAGTTAGATGGATACTATCTTTAAAACTAGACAGGAGTGGACTAAAGGAAATATTGTTTACTTTTTTTCTTATTATGAATTACTTTTGTAATTTCTAAGATCTCCAAGTTGTCTAATTTTTATATTTTTTTCAACATGAAGAACTTTTAATCCAATGTCTTTATTAAAATTATAATTATTTTCTATCAGATGGTTTGCGAATTCAGAATAAAAAACATTTGGGTACCTTCAGTGTTCTTTTACTCAAATATTAAAGTTTCTTTTAGTTTTTCCAACGTAAATTGAATCTCAATCACAATTTAATTGGCATACGCCAGATCTATTAGATATTATTTAGGGAATTTCATCTTTGTGATTTTTTAACAATGTTCCTTTATTATTCTTTCTTTAGAATGCAGGGTTATTTGTTTGAGTATGTTCAAATGCTTGCAGACTGGCTGAATTTCCTCCCTAGGGAGTTATTGATATTTAAATTTATTTCAACAGACAGGGAAAACATTTTTGAGAAGAGAATATGGAAGTCTAGGCATTTACAGGGCTGAATCTGAATCTCACCCACGTGATAAAGGTTTCAGATCTTTTACTTTACACAAGTCAAGAGATGGAAGAGTTGAGGAAATGTGGATGTTCAAACATGGGCAGAATGGTGAATGTCACACAGTGTGTAAAGTGGCCACTTAAACCAGCCAATGACATGTCATAAGCCCTGTAAATGCCTAGACTTCCATATTCCCTTCTCAAAAATGTTTTTTCTCTCTGTTGCAACAAGTTTGAATAAAAAAGAAAAATTTTTTATTTTATTTATCTAATTTATTATATAAATAAAAGACGAGTGATACTTTAATCCAAAAAAATTATTGTTTGAAGAAAACTTTTATTTTTTTAATATTAAATTTAGAGTCAGTTTACTGTGTTAAATATGGAAAATGAATATTTCATTTTAGTACATTAAATAATAATGTTCCACAAATTTAGTGTTTCAAAGATCAAAAATGTTTTATTTTTAATTATGTATAATTTATTAAAACAGCCAAAGCCAGGTAATAAGCCCTGTAAATGCCTAGACTTCCATATTCCCTCTCAAAAATGTTTTCCCTCTCTCTAGAAATATATTTTTTTAAATAAAGTTCTTCGTATTTATTTTATTACAATGAATAACCACAAAGTTAGTGCTTCAAATATAAATTTTACATTGCAATTAATTTACAAATGTATCGCCTTATGCACAATTGACTGACGTATTCAGTTTTATGTGCATAAATGTAATGATTTGTGAGAGATTCTGCATAATTATACCTCATAAAAAATATATTTAAATCTTGCAAATAGGTATACATTTATGACCATGAGCAAAAAACTACTCCTCTTTTGTAAGCGCTAAAGACTTTTTGTCAATTATATTCACACATACCTACGTAAAAGCACCCTTTTCTTTATTTTGTATTGAAAATGGAATATAATATTGCTACCGTTGAAATTTTCTTTTGTTTGCGAATAATAAGATAAATAAAAAAGTAACGGTCGTAATAACTCTGGGCTCATTCTTTATTCGAATCTTGTTTTGAAGTGCGCGAATTCCCGCCTAAAGCACCACGAGAACTTGGCTCCTATACATACAGCTGGTGACTTATTTGTCTGTGTAATGTATGTTTTTATTGTGTGTGTGTGTTTGTTGTCTTTGTTGAAACAAATGAACACTGAATACGAACAAATGAACGTCAAAAGAAAAATAATCGATCCGTGAAAAATGACAAAACATACTTTTACAGATATAATTATACTCGTACATAAAATTCATTTTAAATTTCAAAACAAAAAATGACAAAACATACTTTTACAGATATAATTATACTCGTACATAAAATTCATTTTAAATTTCAAAACAAAACATCGAGGGAGTTTAATGCCTTTTTAAACATAATTCAACCACTTTTCGGATTATTGAAATTATTAATTTCATTTAATTAAAAATATGCATTGGCGCCTTTGAAGTAAGTCATTTGTACAAGATTTATATTGTAACAAAAGAGTCTACCCACTATCTCTATTTCATTATATCACGGAGATATTAAAAAAATTCTGAGTACGTGTTTAAAAAGTAAAAGTTTAACTTTTAAGCTTTTTTTTATTCACGTCTTGACTAAGATTTTTATTTTAATTACGCTGACAATAATTATTTTTTTCTTTTAATGTCTACAATTAACTTGCTTTATCTATGGTTAGTTTGATTTTTTTATTATTTACAGATTTATTGATTTTATTAATTTATTTATTTATTTACACTCTTTATCAAAATACAATTCCATGTTCACTTTGCCCAGCTAACAAGGGTACATACCCCGTTCCAAGCTAAGCAATTATATTTTAATATATTATAATAGTTAACAAATTAATATAGAGCACAGACAAACAAAATATAAAGTTATTCGTATACACATTTTGATACATATACATACAGACATACACATATACACACACATATAAATATATATATATATATATATATATATATACATATATACACATGTACATACACACACACGTACACACACCCATGCGCATACACATACATACATTCATAAAAACATAGACAATTTATTTATGCGAAACTTCATGGTTGTCATCTATAAATATATATTTTTTTAATTTTTCATTATTTTTTATATTTTATTTTCGACATCCAGTAAGAATCTCCAATCCGTGGCATGCATCAACTTTTCTGACTCCTTACGACTAATGTCATGAAAGAGTCAAACATAATTATATATATATATATTTTTTATTAAAAGACTGACTAGGCCAATTTGTATGGCATGTCGGTGAAGATCCTTTACATGAAAACATGATTACACTACATATTTGTATAATAATCGATTTATCGAATCGAATCGAATCGAATAATCTCGATTTACTTTACTTTGTTTAATTTATTGTTTATCTTGTTTTGATTACATTTATGAGCACACACTATTTATATACATATGTCTATATTTTTTTTCTTATATTTAAAATATATTTAAGTAAATTACTATTCTTTAATTTTAATTGTATTATTTTACTCTATTTTCTTACTTTAAAAAAAAAATCTTTAAACTATTTTTTATGTTTATTATTTTATACGTATACAGTATTATGTCTGTACTCTTCTTATTTGATTATTAATTAAAACTAATGTCTGAGCACCCGATGACAAACTATTATTGAATAGTTTATCGGGACAAAATATATCTTAATACTTTGTTTTTTTTTATAATGTATTCATATTGTAATAATATGTATATTTTATTGAATAAAGACTCTGTAAAACAAAAAATAATAATGTAAAATGCTTTTTTAATTTTCGAATTATAAATATTTAAGCCTTGTGATTAACCTGAATATTTCAATCAAGTAAATAAAAAAATACTTGTAACCCTAGACGGATGTTTTTGACGCGATGGCTGCTCTCAGGTAAAAATCTTGAATAAGGAAATCGAGTGAGATAAGCCCGCCTCGTTGTGTAGTGGTTTGCGCGTTCGCCTACCATTCTTGAGATCTTGGGTTCGATTCCTGGCAGGGTAAAAAATGAATAATAAATAACTTCGTAAAATAGCGGATATAATTTATTTACTAAAAATTGCCTCTGGTTCGGTCGACTGTCCTGAACTATTATGAAAACTTTCTATCAATGTTCCTTCCAAAGTTCTAAGAAATAACCCTCTTCTTCACATACCTCTTGTTTCATCTAATTATTTGCAAAATTCATATTTATGGCGAACTTTTAATAATTTTAATGTAATAAATAAATCATTAAACATAGATTTATTTGCAAATAATCTTAATGACGTACGGCGTTTGCTTTCGAAATACTTCGTAGTATTTTTTCTTTTCATTTGGATTTACATTACATTGCTATTCATTTTATGTTTGAGAATCTTTTTTAACTTACTGTGATGCTACTTGTGAAAACCTATTAATATGTTTTGTTATATATATATAAGATAATTATAGCTGTTGGTTATCCGAATAAATAAAATAAATTTAAAAAAATAAATAAAAAAATAGTCGTTTTATACTGCATTTAGTCATGTGGGTTGATAATTTCGACTTCCTAAGGAAATCAATTTAAAAAATAGTCATCCTCTAGAGGTTAATGCATTTGCCTGCTATGTCAGGTTTGATACCCTGTAAGAGGAAACGCAGTCTAACTTTTGCATATACTAACATATTCCCCGATTGTTGCATGACATTTTGCTACCCATTTTTTCAGACTGATAAGAGGTTTTATCGAAAGCTTTACCATTTTAAAGAATATCAATATTTATATTCCCGGTGGTTATCTCCGACAGCGTCAGCTTAGACAGTTTAACCTCCTGGTTTTCAGAACCAACCTGCCTCTGGTTATTACGATTAGAAGAGCTATCTGGCAACTGAACAATAATCACTTTGAAAATCGACATTTTTCACATATGTTTAAGAGGCAAAAACTCTTGCTATTGGAGAGTATTATACCTTTATAATGTCAAATCGTTACTCAAGGGTTACTGGTCTGATAATTTGTCCCAATAATAACGCCCTTATATTGTGTTTGATTTCAATTTCAGTGCTGCAGAGCAGCGTTTATTTAATAATTAAAAAATAAATAAAAGAATTTGTTACCCACTAAGTCTAAAGACTTTTCGGTGGGACACATTTTTTTTATGACAGGTTTATATGACATTTATTTTATTTATATTTTACAAATTTATTTATAAACAGGCACTATAAAGTATCCAGAAGATATTTCTTCGGCTCTTTTTTTTTTCATTTGAAGATCTTTCATGTTAATGATGGTTTATGGGAGATCATTGAAAAATCTTGGAACAACGCAATTTAATGTTCGCTCTCCGAAGCAATCTGTAATTCGGGAAACGATCAGGGAGCCTTTAGTTTTTAATCTAGTGTTGTGAGTGTGGGAAACTCTTTTTTATATTCCGGATCAACAAAGTGATCTACAATCAATTTGTAGTCACAAAGTTGTTTTACCGGCAGGACATTACAGAATTTAAAATATACACCTTCGCCCATATGTTTCGCCTCACGGATTATGCTATCCGGTACAATACCCCTCAACAGTCTCACCTGAATATCATAATTTTTACCCATATGAGACTGGAAGGTGAGACCCCAGACACGCACTCCGTAAGATATAATGGATTTGTATTGCTATTTTGGTTAAATAAATTATTTTAATTTGAATAACGGGCATCGTAGTTGCAATGCAGTGCCCTGTACACCATTACATGCTGATTAGGAAATAATGATGATTACATCAACTAATGTGCTTTTTAAATATTAAAAAAATATTCCACGCACGAATGCTTGTAATAAATCTTCGACGTAATTGGGAAATCTACTTTTTCTTTCGTACCCAGTTTCAGAGATTAGTCAGCTGAAAATTCGCTAAATTTTCGGGACATTTTCACTACTCACTGCGTTTTATGTACGGTGAGGCGGATTAATGTCTCGGCGTAAACTGTATTCAGGATTAATGAGACATTTATTTAAGGGAAAAGCTAGAAACTACATTTTAAAATATCACCAAAAAACACGTTCAAAAATATTTTCATTTAATGGCTATTTCAGTAATAATTATACTTATGTAGATATCGTAATAGAAATTAAAAATCGAGATTAAAATGCTACAACAGAGACGGAGAACATTTTTGAGAAGGAAATATGAAATTCTAGACGTTTAAAAGGCTAGCTTAAATCTTAATAACTCTCTATGGGGTGAAATCCACTCTTTGCCTAGATAGAAACATTGTTGAAAATATTTTTTTTTAATAATCAAAATAGAAACTCGATAGTTTAAATTAATACAGGCACCTACTAAATATTATATTGTCAGCATTCACAAATGAGTTCGCCAATCACAGACGTATGTTCGAAAAGAAACGGGTTGTGGCCCCATGGCTAATGTTGCGGACTCGCGAATCAGAGATCCGAGGTTCAAACCCCATTCGACCCCAACATGATTTCCATTTTCTAATCGAATTACAGCTCGTTGAAAATGGCCACCGAAGTTGAAATATTTAGATAATAATATAGAATAAGAACGCTCATATTTCTTTTTATAAAAAATAGAAAAAAAACACTGTTTTTTTTTTGTATTTATTTTTATTTAAGAAGGTAAACATGAACAGAAAATATGAAAGGAAAACTAATGAAATCCACTAAACCGCGAAACCGGCTTGTCAGATGGTTTCTTGTTTTTCCTTTTAGGAGAAAAAAGTTAGAGAAATTATATAAATTTAAAAATTAATATAAACATAATTAAGAAATAAAAGCTTGCGTAGTTTTTACCCAAAATTTATTTACGAAAATTTAAATAGATGACTGTTAACATAAAATAATAATCAATATAAAGCTTTGTTACATATTAGCCATTTAATTATTTTTTTCTTAAAAGTTTTGTCAACATTTACTTTTAAGATCTGCTTAGGAATCTTATTGAAATTTTAAGGAATTGTATAATGAAGTGTTCTTTGGCCATACTTGTTTACAAACCTCGGTACTGACAAGCCTCCACGTTGTGCTAGCCTTGTATTATGTGTATTTATATACCTTTTCTGGTAGTCAAAATCTAGTTACAAATTTGAGTTTGAGTTTTTAAGAAAATCTAGCAGGTTTGGGTGACGTCATTAGTAAAACTATGTATCTTATTACAAAACACGATTTTTTTATCGTTTTGGCGTAATTTGCATTATTAAGATTTTTTTTAATACTGTTTCGGGGGCATTTTATTTTAGTTGTAATAACCGTATTAGAACATAGGAAACAAGTTGCGGTAGAACTGGATTCGAACCTCGGACCTAAACCGAAGTCCGTGACTACCACGAGACCACGACCCGTCACCCTAGAGAAGCCATCAAGTTCTCCTATCTTGGACGTCTACTGCTCACAGTTCGTGGACCTGACTTGGGAAGAAGCACAGAAGATTTCCGCTGACAGGGGCTTGGAGACATAAGTAAGTGAATCACCATGATCATTCCCCTTTCCGCACACAGTGATTCATAGGGCACTGTATTTGTAAACCAAATGCAGCGAATACGCTGTCTAAAATATCTATTATCTGTTACATGAAAGGCGATCAGTCCTACGCTTCAGGTCCCAGTACAGGAACAATGAAATTTTAAAGTTTAAACAACCTTTAAAATCTATCTTTACCCACTTGATTATCTTATTCAGGATTCTTACCTGAGTGTAACAATCTGGTTGAAAATACTTGTCCATGTTTCTGGTTCTATTTTACTATACACACAGAACTGTATTTTTCGTTTACCTGGGCGCAGAAAATTAAAGTAAGTAAATCATTACATGATTTATATTTTCTCTTTTAATTCTAATGTGTTCTTATGTTAGCTATTTTATTTCTTGGGTGAAGCACGAGCGGTTTCGATTTTTTTAAGTTGGTAAACTACCCGAGCGAACCTAAAATATAATATTACCTTTATTACCATTATGTGTTGCCCGTGTACATTTCTATACCCCTACGTCATTCTGGGTTAACCCTTTACTGGTCAGTAGCCCATAATTCACCCATTGCGTAACGTGCGGTTTAGACAAAGTTAATTAAGGGTCAAACACATAATTATTCGGATCTGAAAATTCCAATTGCTATAATTTTCATTCATTAGCCCGTTTTATCATAGCAGTAAAATGTATTAACTAATTGAACTTTTATGAACACAGCAAAAATAGGGGTAAACTAATAAACTTACCATTTACAACATTTATGAAAAAAAAGTAATCATTTACAAACCGCCTTTTTAGTGAGAAATTTTTGTGGATATTTCATCTCAATTTTGACAGATTTTGACGATTTTCCAAAAGGGAATGTGGAAGTCCCTACTTTCAGAGTTTGTGACATGTCATTGGGTGGTTTAATTATTACAAACTATTCAACATTCACCATTCTGCCTATACAGACATGTAGATTTCTTCAATGTTTTCATCTGTTAATTTTTAAAGTGAAAGAGGTGAGTATGATATTCTACTGAATTCATTTACCCTTGCAAATAACGCCAGAAAACAGTTTTTAATTATCTATCTCAGCTACATAAATATAACATTAAAATGGTCCATTCAAAAATAAATGAAATCGAAAGAATGAAAATAAAAAAAAACGAAAACCTAAATTATAATATATAAAGATCGATAAGTAAAGTGATTTGACAGTAGTAAAACATGAAAAAATAATAATTCATTAAAAAGCACAGCATGTTATGTTGTTGTAGGTTAAATAAAATAAAACTTTTCTTTTTTATTCAAATTTGTTGCTACAGAGAGGGAAAACATTTTTGAGAAGAGGATATGAAAGTCTAGGCATTTAGAAGGCTTATGACCCGTGATTGGCTGGTTTAAATGGCCACTTCACACACTGTGCAACAACATTCACAATTCTGACTATGTTTGAACATGCGCATTTCCTTAACTCTTCCATCTGTTGACTTTTGTGAAGTAAAAAAGCTGAAATCTTAATCGTGTGGGTAAGATTCATCCAGCTGAACTAATTCACCTACTAGGTAACGCCTGTGCCGTGGTAAACCAGCCAATGACAGGTCATAAGTCCTGTAAATGCCTTAACTTCCACATTCCCTTCTCAAAAATGTTTTTCCTCTCTGTCGCAATAAATTTAAATATGAATAACTCCCTAGGGAGGAAATCCAGCCAGTCTGCAAGCATTTGGACACACTTAAAACATTGTTGAAACTTTTCTGTTCGGTCGGAGAAAATTCTACGCCATATGCACTAGCAATAAATTCGCCAATCACTTTGAACTGTTATTTTCAAATTATTATTTTTTTACATATATTGACAGACACATACATAAACACACGCATTCACACATCCCTCACCAAGCACAAGAGTTTGTCTCCTTTTTGGTGTAGTAATTCGTTCCGTTTTTTCTTTTGTATTTTTTGCCTTAATATGTATTTTGTATCTTCTTACAAAACATATGAAATAATAAAGAATAAATAAATCAACTATTTGTCACATACTATGACAGCAAATTAAAAATAATACCCGGTGGATCTGTTTAATTGGCTTTAGTTTTGGTACTTGGTACTTGTAGATAAACATTAGATTTGGTACTTATACACTTGTTTATAATAAACTGCGTGTTACCCTTATATTCAAATTTTAAAAATTCAAAAAAGTTTTTAAAATACGGCCCAGTATTTCTACTTTAAAAAATAATAAAATAAATTTAAAACCATTACTAAAAAGTATTTATAAATCTCGTAGATATTTATATTCGTGTTTTAAATTAAAATATACCCAATAGGCACCAGCCATTTTTAATTCTTTTGTCCGTTTGTCCAATTAGCGCTTTAACCTTTAAAATCTTCTTAACATCTTATTTAAAAATCTCGACAAGTTTTATAGTCTAGGGGCTCTAGAGAGTTAACGGTTTTTTCTTTTCTTTTGATAACCCCGTGTTCCTTTTTTTCTTTAACCTCCAGAATGACGCAGACAGAAAATAATCACGCAAACCTCAAATAAAGGATGTTTGAAAAATGGTGCCAACCGGAATTATTAATATTTTAGTTTATAATTACTGATATGAGTTTTCATTATAAGATAATGAAAAGTCTGAAAATAGAAATATTTGCGTAATAAACTAGAACCAAAATATTTATTTTCTAAAAAAAAATTTCTGTGAGTTCACTTTAATACATAAAATAAAATAAAATAATTTTATTGCTTAATTTAAAGATAAATTAATTTGAAAATCCGTTGTTACTGAATTATTTTATTTTCTATGTCAATCAATAAAACTCTTCATTTTACAAATGCTGTTAACGTTTCAAAATATTTGTAAATAGTGTAATATTATTTTGGTAGCGAGTGCTTCATTTTTATATATTGTTTAAATTCTAAATGGCTAATATTGTATTTATTTTAGGACAATAACAACCAATGTACATGAATTGCATAAAGAATATAAAAATATTTGTAACATAAATTGTAAAAAAACTTTATATTTTGTATATTTAACAAATAAACTTCTCAAACTTCACGATAAACACATAACTAGCCGTTCTGAATAGAAATACCCGCTTAATTGTTTTTGTATAATAATTTTGTAAACAAAGTACCTACATATATGAATAATTAAATACTGTGTTTCATTATGATGGGTGTAGGATATGATATACTCCTATCTGTCCCCGGTGGAGAATAAGACACAACGTTGTTATGATAATATATTATTTTCGGTTTGGCAAAATTACGCGGCCACTACACGCATGCGCGCATGCGGGAGGCATTTGGCAAACTATTGGACACAGTGGTATGTATGCAAACGTGATTCTACGCGGCTTCAGGTTTAGTATTTTTCTGTGCCTACCAGTTAGTTCTTGCGTATTACAAATAATCCTTGTAACGCTGCTATTGTAATACCAACACATCGCCCTATGCACCACTGGGTGCGAGTAAGGGAATGACTTCGGTGATATATACTATTAATATGTATGGTAATATCAGCAACACATATGCGACGGCCCTTGTACACATAAATTTATTAGTATACCCACATACGAGTAGTAAAAGTGCAGGTTTTTCCTTGTAAATATTGTTGTCTGCACTACCTCCTTAATTATCAAGTCACGTTTCTACTCAGAAACACTATCACTTTAATCAAAGTACCTACTCAACCGAACTCAGCTGAACTAATTCACCTACTAGGTAACGCCTGTGCCGTGGTAAACCAGCCAATGACAGGTCATAAGTCCTGTAAATGCCTTAACTTCCACATTCCCTTCTCAAAAATGTTTTTCCTCTCTGTCGCAATAAATTTAAATATGAATAACTCCCTAGGGAGGAAATCCAGCCAGTCTGCAAGCATTTGGACACACTTAAAACATTGTTGAAACTTTTCTGTTCGGTCGGAGAAAATTCTACGCCATATGCACTAGCAATAAATTCGCCAATCACTTTGAACTGTTATTTTCAAATTATTATTTTTTTACATATATTGACAGACACATACATAAACACACGCATTCACACATCCCTCACCAAGCACAAGAGTTTGTCTCCTTTTTGGTGTAGTAATTCGTTCCGTTTTTTCTTTTGTATTTTTTGCCTTAATATGTATTTTGTATCTTCTTACAAAACATATGAAATAATAAAGAATAAATAAATCAACTATTTGTCACATACTATGACAGCAAATTAAAAATAATACCCGGTGGATCTGTTTAATTGGCTTTAGTTTTGGTACTTGGTACTTGTAGATAAACATTAGATTTGGTACTTATACACTTGTTTATAATAAACTGCGTGTTACCCTTATATTCAAATTTTAAAAATTCAAAAAAGTTTTTAAAATACGGCCCAGTATTTCTACTTTAAAAAATAATAAAATAAATTTAAAACCATTACTAAAAAGTATTTATAAATCTCGTAGATATTTATATTCGTGTTTTAAATTAAAATATACCCAATAGGCACCAGCCATTTTTAATTCTTTTGTCCGTTTGTCCAATTAGCGCTTTAACCTTTAAAATCTTCTTAACATCTTATTTAAAAATCTCGACAAGTTTTATAGTCTAGGGGCTCTAGAGAGTTAACGGTTTTTTCTTTTCTTTTGATAACCCCGTGTTCCTTTTTTTCTTTAACCTCCAGAATGACGCAGACAGAAAATAATCACGCAAACCTCAAATAAAGGATGTTTGAAAAATGGTGCCAACCGGAATTATTAATATTTTAGTTTATAATTACTGATATGAGTTTTCATTATAAGATAATGAAAAGTCTGAAAATAGAAATATTTGCGTAATAAACTAGAACCAAAATATTTATTTTCTAAAAAAAAATTTCTGTGAGTTCACTTTAATACATAAAATAAAATAAAATAATTTTATTGCTTAATTTAAAGATAAATTAATTTGAAAATCCGTTGTTACTGAATTATTTTATTTTCTATGTCAATCAATAAAACTCTTCATTTTACAAATGCTGTTAACGTTTCAAAATATTTGTAAATAGTGTAATATTATTTTGGTAGCGAGTGCTTCATTTTTATATATTGTTTAAATTCTAAATGGCTAATATTGTATTTATTTTAGGACAATAACAACCAATGTACATGAATTGCATAAAGAATATAAAAATATTTGTAACATAAATTGTAAAAAAACTTTATATTTTGTATATTTAACAAATAAACTTCTCAAACTTCACGATAAACACATAACTAGCCGTTCTGAATAGAAATACCCGCTTAATTGTTTTTGTATAATAATTTTGTAAACAAAGTACCTACATATATGAATAATTAAATACTGTGTTTCATTATGATGGGTGTAGGATATGATATACTCCTATCTGTCCCCGGTGGAGAATAAGACACAACGTTGTTATGATAATATATTATTTTCGGTTTGGCAAAATTACGCGGCCACTACACGCATGCGCGCATGCGGGAGGCATTTGGCAAACTATTGGACACAGTGGTATGTATGCAAACGTGATTCTACGCGGCTTCAGGTTTAGTATTTTTCTGTGCCTACCAGTTAGTTCTTGCGTATTACAAATAATCCTTGTAACGCTGCTATTGTAATACCAACACATCGCCCTATGCACCACTGGGTGCGAGTAAGGGAATGACTTCGGTGATATATACTATTAATATGTATGGTAATATCAGCAACACATATGCGACGGCCCTTGTACACATAAATTTATTAGTATACCCACATACGAGTAGTAAAAGTGCAGGTTTTTCCTTGTAAATATTGTTGTCTGCACTACCTCCTTAATTATCAAGTCACGTTTCTACTCAGAAACACTATCACTTTAATCAAAGTACCTACTCAACCGAGTGAAACATTTATTTCTATGAATTATACGTGTTATTCTGTTCAGTAGGTAGGTGCCTGTAGAAGTACAACTTGCCCACCGCATACCGCACACCGCACCTGAGGACATAAGTCTCCTTGGCAGTGCCCACATACACGGAAAAATTGCTTGTTGCCGAACGAAAAAAGCCCGAAGGAGCTCTCTGTAAGCTCTGGTAGCCTTAACATATTTTCGCTGAAAGAAGGTGGTAATCCAGAAGTACATACAAGTAATATGCACTTCATTGGATTGAGAAAAACGGGAAGTGCATTCATCACTGACTGGGATTAAATTGATTGATGATGATCAATTCCCCGAAATTATTACAAAACTTTTTAAAAGCCTTATGAATGGAAGAGGATGTATGGATCAAATATTTGCTCTGCGAAATATTACAGAAAAGTTTCTGGCTAAACATCAGAAACTTTTCTGCGCATTTGTCGATCTGCAAAAGGCATTTGATTGAGTTGACAGAGAGAAATTGCGGAAGGTTTTATCGGAGTATGGAGTAAATGGTAACCTGACAAGGGCTATTGCGTCACTGTATAAGGACAGCACAGCATGTGTGAAGGTGAATGGTTCATTCACATCGTGGTGTAATATTCCGAAAGGAGTCAAACAGGGATGTGTAATGTCACCGTGGTTGTTCAACATATACATCGATAACTGTATGAAAGAACTGAAAGATTTAAGAATGGGAGAAAAAATGAGTGGTATAACTGTTAACGGTCTTCTGTATGCGGATGATGCCGTGCTTCTTGCTAGCAGCAAGAAGACCTTCAATTCTTGGTAACAAAAGTCTACGATGTATGCAAGAAAAGCGATTTGCTTATGAATGTTGATAAATCGAAAGTGATGGTTTTCGAAAGGGATGAAAATATAACTAAATGTGAAATTAGCGTGAACGGAGATATTTTGAATCAGGTAGAAGAATTTGTGTACCTGGGAAGTATGTTTACTAGGGACGGAAAGGCCGAGAAAGATATTGAAAGGAGGGTGAGTGCCGGGAACAGGGTGAACGGTGCACTAAAATCTACTTTGGCAAACAAATGTTTATCGCAGGAGGCTAAACTAGCAGTTCACAACGGAGTTCTAGTTCCAACTCTAATGTATGGGAGCGAAAGTAGGTTGAATGCTGTCGAAATGCGATCCCTCAGGCGAATGTGTGGTAAAACGATGTATGATAGGTGCACAAATGTCGAGATCCGTGAAGTGTGTAAGGCTGAGACATGCATTATTGACAGAATCAAGAAAGGGGTGCTGCGTTGGTTTGGACATGTAGAGCGAATGGACAGCGAAATTACGGCTAAAAGGATCTACGATGCAAATGTTGATGGATGCAGAAAACGAGGAAGACCGAGAAAAACGTGGCACGATCAAGTCCATCAAATACTTGAAGATGGACATGTCAAAAGTAGGAATAAGCGGCGTGCGTGCATGAGAAGATGTATGAATGTAGAGGAAGCGAGGTCTGTATACCAAGATAGAGTGTTATGGCGTTCTATCCTCTCTGCCTACCCCTACGGGGAAACGGCGTGATGGTTTGTTGTTGTTGTTGTTGTTGAAATTTATTTTTGAAACCCACAAAGAAATATACATACACACTCGTAAATTATAATTATTAAAGTAATATGGTACGTTAAAGCGACAAAACTAATAACGATTATTTTTAATATCGAGTTCATTTTAAAAATACACATTTTAAAAATTCTGTCATTGAAATAATTATTGACAGACAAAAAAATATTGGTCATGTTGAACGAATGAACAACAGAGCGAAAAATATTTGCAATACGAGTATCGATGGATCTAGACAACGAGAAAGACCGAGAAAAACATGGCTTGGCCAAATCCAACAAATACTTGAAGATGGGCATGCCAAAAGTCGGAATAATCAGCGCGCGCGCACGTGAAAATCTATGAATGTAGAGGAAGTGAGGTCTGTATGCAACAACTGCACATCGCGTCGGACTGATTTTGCCTAACTAAAATCGACAAAATGGGCGTCTCGGTGTCCCGTTTTTTCCACCCCGAATTGAACCGATTTTGTTTTTTTTTAAGTATCAAAATGAAATTCTCCGGGTCGGTACTTTTCCGTTTTTCAACATTTTTTATCATATTCGTATACCGTACATCTGAAGACGGCAGATAAAACTGGGCTTTTTCGGTTGATGGTCCTAGCTCCCAAAAGAAACAATTTGTCAAAAAAGAAAAACGATTGACATGCCAATGGTAAACATCTACAGTGTGCAAGAAATCTCTTCTCTAGTCCCATAATGCGGGAGTACGTTTGTATGAAGAAAAGGCAGACCGCCTTTCCTCTTAAAGGAATGTCAATTTTTGTTGTTTGTTTACCAAAGGAAACAATAAATCAAAATCAAAATTGTTGTTTTTCTGTAAATAAATATTTTCTTACTTCAATCTCACGAGTCAACTCAAATACAACTTCCGCGCTCACACAGACGCAGACGCAGAAGGCGCTAGCTATGCGAGCCGTTTTGTTATCAGCATGACAACGCCCGTGAATTTTCCAAATTCATTTCATGTGCTAACTATACATTATATAACATATAAAACTACGCCATTCCCCGTAGGGAATGTGGCGATAATATCGATAGAGCTGCTGAATAATTCATTGGGAGAATTTTTCATCCGAAATCCATATTTTTTACAACTGTTTTATCGCCTTAAAATATACATTTCAAAGGAGACTTGAGGCTAACCGCGCACGTGATCCTTCTTAAATCCATTCATAAAATGTTTATTGGTTTTTTTTTCAATTTGATTATATCTGCCTATCTCCTTATTATTTTATGTGTAACTTTTCAATTAGGTAATACGTACATATCCCACTTTGCCTGTTTATCTGAGAGAGCTCTTCCAACCTCAACCACAGCATGGGTATCTCTTCGTTCAAGTAACGAGATAGCCCTTTCAATACCCATTAACCGCTCTAATGTCTCCTTTTTCATAGTAGAAGGCTGCTTAATTATGGAATAATCTACTCACTAATTATCAGAAACCCCTTCTTTATTTACATTCAAATCCCGTATGAAATGTCACTTCCTGAATATTTGAGTTTTTCCTTTCTCCTCCTTCTTTCCTTCCCTCTTTACCACTTCCTCTCTTCATAGTATAGTGTACATATTTAGTCAATTTTTATTTCTTAAAAAAATGTTTATCAAATTTTGTTTTATAGTGAAAATATTTTAATATACCTACAATGTGTACCACTGATTTTCAAAAATTAAACGGTTTGGGTAGGTAGGAAGAAATTGCCTCAAGGCAATATGCCCGCCCTTATGCATATGTATGTAAACTGTATATGTACATAAAATGTTTAAATAAATACATATTATCGCATCTTGTCACTACTGATTTTTAAAAATTAATATTTGAACATAATAATGTTCCATCGCATTAGATGGTGAAAAGAGTAGGAAAATAGCCTAAATTCGCGCAGCTGATAAATTTCGTGACGCATCGCAACGTTTCATTAATCTGTTTAACATCTGATAAAACGGTCATTTTTTAATGTTTTATTTATTCATTCATATACTTACAGGCAGTTGAATACACATTATTTGAGACATAAGTCCCAACTCCATGGGACTAAAAGTCCTGTGTTGATTTGGGACGAGCAATTAGTTGACACAGACACACGAGTTTATCATCACAAATATTTTATAGAATCAGAAACACAACAATAAAAATAACAAATATATGGCTATCAATATGGTAAACAGTAAACTCAAACATTCGGAAAATCATCAAGGAGTTTCCCACTAAGGAAAATCCAGTCCTTAACTCCTCTCTTGAAAATAGTTTTTGTCCTTGAGAGCTTAATACGATCTTTTAAAATATTGAACAATCCCGGTGCGATAAAGGAGAGATATCTCTGAACAAAAGTTGTACGGATATTAACAGTAATGCAGAGACTATAAAATAGTGTGAATCAAAAAACATCAAATTAAACCAATAACAGACAACGGTAAATATAAACAAGTATAGAATGAGTGTGTGTATACATGTTAGTAGTAATATGCCACTAGCTAATAGAGTCGCCCATACGCACAAAAACCATTTGATGATTATCAACCACGAAATTAGCTATAGTTTACAGCGATGCACCGAGCCGAGTACAAATTGCAAGTGCAAAACGAAACCATCCGTTACACGTTTGTTGTTAAACTAAAAACCAAGTCAAAAATTGTAAACACTTTTGTTGTATGCGATAGAGCTAAGGGCTTCTCTAGCGAATTATTAGGTTGAGTGTTAGGGTGTGTGAGGTGTGAGTGTGTATGTATGTGAATAAGTACTCATCAATTTAGTAATGTAAAAGTAGAATGCATAAGTATTTGTAAACATTAAACAATTGTACGATTAGGACATTGTTAGAATGAGAAACTTCGGCCCTACGGGAAATTAGAAACAAAAAAGTTTTCTTGCGCGAGTTAAAAATTAGAGCATTAAATTGTAGCGCAAAGTTTCTTGAAAATGTACGAAAAAAATAATACAAAATATTTTAATATAAACGCACTACTTTGAATTTTAAATTACGTCACTGGTTCATATGGATCAACCTATGAGAGAGCTATGGAAGATTTCCGGTCTGCTTGCTGTTTCTGAACCAATGGGAAAAACTGAATGAGAATAAGCGGAAATGAACCTCCGACGTCACACGCGGAGTTATTTCAGAAATGCGAAACTTTAAAAAATCGTAGCACTGATAATACGATTTATATATATTTTTTTTAAATTGGCTTAGTTTAATAGTCTATTAACAATTTTTAAAAATAAAAAACCCCTGAACTGTAAAATTGTTAATAGGGAAACATAAAGTTTTATTTGTAAAGTAATAAAGGCCTATGAAATACTGTCCAGTAAAAAAAGTATTTTATTTGTTACTTGAAAAGTATTTTTAAATTGGTAATTTTGAATTCCCGCGAAAACTGACATTCCATTGGCCACACCCCTAATACGTCACGATTCATGTTTATTTGTTCCTGACCATTCAAATTTGTAAAGAAAATTGTCACGAATCTTGACTTCACAACTATGAAGCCCAAATATGTCGCGTTTTTCTAGTGACGTATTTTAAAAAAATATATTTTTTAAATCATGTATTAAAGCATTTTTCATATCAATATTGATTTTGAAAATACAATTAATTATTGTAAATCCATTTAATATATTTTAATATGTATTCGCAGTATGTGATATTTCCCTTTTGTCGTAATTCATAAAAACAGAATTTCCAGGGGATGTACTTTACATTAAGTTTCTTGTTTTGTTTTCTTTTTATCCTTTAAAACAATGCCAATGTGCCATAGATATATAGATTCGTATCACAAAGAGTTACATCATTTTTTTAAAGAAAATCTCGAATGTCATAAAGAAAATAGTTAAAATATAGCACTCTTTGATAACGACGCGGTGGCGTTCAAACAAGGGTTAAAGTGTAATCTTCACCCGGGTCGTAAAGCACGAATGAAAAAGTTCAATGTTTTTTTTAAATATTTTTTTATTTGTTAATGAACTATCAGACTATACCAAAATATTTTTATGCATATTTTTTGTATCGTAATATCAGCGCTATGATTTTTTTAATTCAGTAATTTTGACATTACTCCGCCATACGCGTCATATCTCAAAATACGACTTTTGCAAATAGCTGCCTTTAGGCTTACGACGGCAGTGCAGTTTAACGAGGAAGTTCAGTATTACGGGAAACCGGATATAAAAAATGTTTTCTTACGCGCGGTAAAAAATAGAGCATAAAATTGAATGGCGAAGTTTCTCGAAAATGGATGAAAAAATAAATTAAGGTGGTTTTGTTAATTTATATTTTATTTTGACGCTGGAAAGGAAAAAGTTACCAAGAGACATGTTGCAACTTTACGGAAGAGCCAATCGAAGCTTTTTTTCAATTGATAAAAAAATCTCATACATACGTATTATTTTGGTGTGATTCCCACATAATTTAAATAAAATAAAATACGAGATTCTTTATTAATTAAAAAAAAAACTTTAATGGCTCTTCTGTAACGTTTCTACATGTAGCTTGGTAACTTTTTCCTTTCTAGCATCGGTTTTATTTTTCCATAAAAAGTTACAAGTTCTAGTCGGTGAGTTATGCTGTTTAGTGGGTTGGTTTCCCGGTAACCAGAAATCTATCACAACACTATCATTGGTTGATTTGGAAGAACTCGTGACGTAGTTCAAAGCTGTGTATTTTTACTAAAATCGTTTTAATCATTTATTTCATACATTTTTGCGAAACTTCACCGTACAATTAAATACTCTTATTTTTACTGCTCGTAAGAAAACGCTTTCCATATCCAATTTTCCGTAGCACTGAACATCCTCATTGGACATAAAAAAATGTTTTCTTACGCGCGGTAGAAACTAAAGCATTTAATTGTACGAAGTTTCCCGAAAACGTATGAAAAAAAAAAATGGTTTAATTTTTTTTTACTGCTTTGAAACGTCACAGGTTAATGTGAACAAATTGAAGATAACTCGGTTATCATTCCGTTCTTTTGTAATCGGACCTCTGAGCCCGTATTGGAATGGGAAGTAAATATTTACCTTATTTTTTTTTACAAAGAAAAATTAAGTTTTCTGTATGAAATATATAACACGTAATATAAATCACAGGTTACTTTAAATTTTCATACAAATACACTTATTTTCGTACGTAAATATCAATTTTACTTTTAAAAAGTCGAAGATAATTAAATAAAATAAGACAACTGTTACATTGGAATAAGGACACGGGGACTGTGAAATATTGGTGTAAAAACATTATTTTGCATTTCATGTCAACCATGTCAGGAATCAAAACCGAGACCTCTTGCATGATAGTCAAACGCGCTGACCATTAGACGAGGCAGACAAGTAAACTTTACTATATTGTTTCTACCCTTTTTTCGTTCAATAAGATTTTTTAATAAGGCTGCAAAAATTCAAACAGGTAGAATGATGAATGTTAAGCATATAAAGTGATCACTTAAAACTAGCCAATGACAGGTAATAAGCCCTGTAAATGCATAGACTTTCATATTCTCCAAAATGTTCTCTATCTCTGTTATAATATACACGTGTCAAATAAATTAACATTATGACCAACCACACTTCTGGTCTCGAGTTCATTTCCTAGTATTAATGAAATAACAGAAAAGCATTAAATTTTGCTTTATGAGGCGGTTTTACACTGCAGTGCATATTACAGTGTCCCTAGTCTGGAGCCTGAAGCGTAAGCCTGATCACCTTGCCTTCACACATCACATGTTCAAGGCATGCCGCACTTGAATACCAATTAAATGCCCCACGCACCACCGGGTGTAGGTAGGGATAATTAATTTGTATTTATTTAAACAAATCTTAATGTTTTGTTAAGAATAATAAAATTGTTCTACATTGTACTCGAGATGGGAGTTTTGGTTTTTTGACAAGAGTAGAACTGCTACAATTTTACAAATCGACCTTTTGTGGAACTGTTTCTAAAATAACAGTTTGGCGGAATGCTACTTTTCCGCCCCTAACTTTGCTATTCCCGCTTCCTGATAGCAAGCTTACATAATTTTCGACGTCATTAATTGATATTAACTATCAAGTATACTTATTTATTACACACACCAGGAGAGAACCAGACAGCCTCGAAAAATTCATTGTGATGGGAAGATCCAGAGGTCGCTCACCTACCCAGTGAGGTGACTTAATTAAATCTACATTGGGATCTTCAGTGACCCATGCCCTTTGCTATGCCCAGAACAGAACTACCTGGAGGCAGACCGCAAAAATAATGATCAAGTGCAGCCGCCATCTTGACATGAGGGAATTTAAAATCTACGAGTGTTGTGTAGTGGTCCAATATCTCCATCTTGGAAAAGGCAGTCATGTTTTATTTATTTACAGACTTATTTAGTCTATTTAATAACTGCCTTGGGACAAGATCTAGTCTATTTTAGTGATTGTTTAAATCTTACCAGAGGACTATTATTATGAATACCTTATGCTTTATAAAGTGATTCTACAAATATTGATTTTAATTTGATTTAAAATTTGAGATCGACATTTTATTAAAACAGTTTACTTTCCCATCTACAGGTATGCCTTTTTCTATCACTGTAGATGATCTAAGCGTAAGACAACTGTCAGCTAGTTTATCTGAAATGCTTAGTTCTATTTATCTATGTATATTATATTTCAGAGTAGAGTTGTGCTGTGACTTATATAAGCCAACAGAGTATGTATTCCACCCTCTGTGGAAAGTGTAGTCAGTGCAATCCGTGAAGTAGTGGAGTGATGATGAATGAACTAGGGAAATCCAAAAAATAAGTTTCGCAGCAGCGTTTAATACAGACTGCAAAATTATTTTATTCATTGGTAGACCTGCGAAGTTACCATTACAATAATAGACTCTAGACACTAACAAAGGCGTTTGGAGGGTATACATCTTTTTACGGGGTATGTGCTCAATGCATTTTTTATTTTTGAGATATCAAGGCCATTTTTTTCCTGAACAAGTTCAATGAAATGAAATACTCAAAACTAACAAAATGTGGCTCCCTATCTTATATATATTTATGTATACATTGCGTTGGGGAAAGCAAGGTTCCATTTAGATTTATAATTTTTTTAAATATGAAAGTTTGAGATGGCATTATTTATCTAATATTTTTTTAATAAACCTCATAATAATTAAGGATTGATTTCATTTCTCTTTAAAATTTCGATGCAAATAGAACTGATATTTAAATATAATAAAAGTTAAATGTAGAAAAACCTATTTTGTTAAATAGAACCTCGTTTCCCCAACGCGAAGTATTGTGAAAAAAATAAAAACAGACAAAATGCTACTATTGCTGCAATGAGCTCGTTTTCATCAGATTCAAGTTTTAAAAAAAAATATAAAGTAGACATTTTTGATTGTAGGTAAAAAATTATATTAAAACAACAACAAACTATCACGCCGTTTCCCCATAAGGGTAGGCAGAGAGGAAAGAATGCCACATCACTTTATCTAAATAGACATTTTTTATTGTATATAAAAAAATAAATAAAACCTATTTCATTAAAGACATGAACCCAGTGTTCACAAATGAGGTTTTTCTGGTTTCTTTCCTTTTGCTCTCCTGCAAAACTCATTATTTGTACCCTTCATTTATTGACAGGTGGCATCAACTGGCAATTCTTTGCATATGCATTTAATTTGTTTCGAATAAAATAAAATGTTTGATTCATTTTTTCATACCTTTAAGAAATATATTAAGGATAAAAGAACTAAAACAATTGTATTATGGATTGATAAATTAATACAGACGCATGATGGCTGGGGAAGCTGCATTAAACGACTATGGCTTCGGCGAGAGAGAGAAGAGTTATATTTTTAAAAAGCCCCATACCGATATCCGAGTGATTCGCTCTTCAAAGAATTTCAAGTGCTGGATATTTGTCAACCGTATATATCGAAGTAAGGAGCGGTCACGCATCTCAACAGGGAAATATACGCAACGGTTTGCCATGCTCATAATACTAGACGCTCCAATAAGGATCCAGTTGATACTCTTTTGGCTCAAAGGCAGCAATACTATATAGACACGAGGATGTGTAACCTTATCCCAGATTCATGGAAGTGTGGTGGGATTGCCAGGCCGAGGAAGGTGTTGACTGCATTTTTAATCTGCATCGGTCGGAGGGAGTCAGAGAAATTGTTGCCCGATGTAGAAGGGTGTAAGCTGATTTCTAGTTTTACTGGTAATGACTTAGGATTTAGGTATTATTTAGGTGTTCATGGTATATTTATTATTTACTTTTAAATCTGGAAGTAGGGCACACATGGGCATAATTTTATGTGTGCCCTAATAATATTAATAAAATTGTAATTATATAAATATATTACTGCCTTAAGCTACCCCTAGTTAGGCAGTTTAAATTACTCACCAGCAAAATAAAATTTATGTATGTACACTTGTACTACTCAATTGATATATTATTGTATAAATAATTCAATGTAAATTGCTGTAATAAATTAAAAAAATATATATATTCAAGTTTTTTTTTTAATTGGGTACCGATTGTGTAATCAAATTTTAGGGAAGCATCGGTTCCATCTAATTCATGGACCGCGAGTGGTACATAATATGTAATAAATTAACAACATTTATTATTTATATTAATATATAAAGATTTGTAAATAAAAGTCTATTAATGGGGGATTTATTTTATTAGGTTAAAAGTAGGTTGAAACAGAACTACTAAACTATGAATACAATAATAATAAAATGTAGTAAACAATATCTATTATTTCCCCATCCAAATGCCAGCAAGCTACTTGTATTTACAAGCAACGGGTAATTTATTATTCGCATTAAATGGAAGCTTCAATAAATAAATATATATGACTATGATCCTAACAAGAAGTCTGAAACAGCATTATTTAACTTTATGGCAATAGTTATAAATGACGATATTACAACATCCAAAGGATAAATTAGGTTGAATAAAATTCAGTTTAAAAGTTATGCTAAAAATGTAACATAAAATTCAGAAACACGCTATTCTCAACGTTAATTTATATTAGTGGTTCTTAGGAGATCCAGTTTTACTGCATTTAGCATTCAAAAAGCCTTCAACTTGATTCAAGTTAATTGGTAATTAATATTAATCAATTCATTAATGAAATAAGAAATACAATTAGCATAGTTCAGTAGTTTACTCGGTCATTCAGTTGGGAAATGTATTGTAATATGTAAATATATATATCAGAAAACTGGCTTAAGATTAACAAGTCAAGACAGGGGACCGTCATTCCAACAACAGAACGTTGCGACATAGTCAGTATGTCACCTGTCAACCCCGGCTGCGGAACTTGACAGGGGAGTGGCAGCCCAGCAACGGCTATTGCGATATGATACCACCTCGCCTGCCGCGCGACCGCCGGCCTGCGCCGCCGGTAGCGCTCGAACAAGGGACCTAACATCCTCGGATAGTGGGCCGGACTTGCGGGTTAAGGTGGAATGCAAACAACCAGTTGTGAGGTCCAACAATAGCCGTTGCGACATTCCCGTCACCTGCCGTACAGAATTTGCTCCGAGTATTTATTGTAACAGAAGGGTAAAGTCACCTTTTCCACTCGGCGGTTTGCGACGGTCGGTTTTCTTTATCCAAATTACAAAACAGTAAAAAATGTTAAAAGCTATCAGTGCTCACATTGAACTTTCCAATAATTAGAGAAATATAAGCTACACTTGTATGTGCGATACGGACTGGTTGGTTCTGAACTGAGATGTTGTATTGAAGCTTACCTTTAGAAGCTTATCTTGTCAGGTGAAGGTAATAAGAATAATGCGACTGACCTGATGATTGCTCCCGGTCCGGGGATACTTAAGGCTAAACAATCCCTCCACCACTAATAGTGTCACCGTACAAACGTGTGGTGTTATTAGAAATACCGAGTCGACAGAGGCGTTGTTGGGAGCTGCGGGGTACAAGACGGGGGGGCGCAAAAGATAAAGTTATGAAATGACTTACATAAAGGCGTCCCTGTACAATAGAGCTCTAATTACACACTTTGGGTGCGGCGCAGATTACAATCTGTCGACAGTAAGAACACATCAGTACAGAGGACATGGCTAACATTTCACATATTTCCTTTGTACTAAGAACATTGCACATCCTACTGGTAAGTGCTAGAAAATTCCGTTTATTCACACCTAGACAGTATCCCGGTAAAACTGTTATAGTTCAACATTCACTTCCATCGTTGCGTAATTAACGTCAGAATGTCGTTCTAACAAAATAAATAATTCACAAGGCGAACGGACACGAGTCAAGATGGGAGTGAGAAGAGTCCGGAGAGTCGGTGGCGGCTGTAGTCGAGTCAGGGGTAGAGGATCCAGAGGGGGGGGCGCGGGGATCACCGGAAGCGCGGCGGCATCATCATCCCCGGGAACATGGGCATCCCCTGCATCGGCCCCATCATCCCGCCCAGGGGGATCATCCCTACAGTGGAACACGAGCATTAGTCACGGGCCTTCCGCAGTGCACGCAGCTACGTAGCGCATCACATCCCCACTCTCCGCTCTGCACGGAAGCAGAATGGAGACTGCGGATGTGACGCTTTAATATTGTCCCATGTGTGAAAGAATAATAGCCAACATAATAGCGTTAATTGTTATTATCAAAGTGAGAAGAAAAGTCGTCCCGAACAGTGGCAGTATAGAAGTTCGTGACTGAATAAATAATGAGAATTTATCAATGTTAGTATATCTACCCCCACACATGAAATAGTTTCCGCTCGGATGATAAAATAACATATCGAGTAGTACATACAACGAGATGTATGATTCGAATGATGGTTGCAATCAGACCATGAAGCGTACATTTAGGTAAACAAGTCAATTTACATGTGTAAAATAGTTTAGTAAGGTAACAGGGGACCACAGTAATAGTCCAACAGCAATAGATGCACTGCTGTGATTGCTCAAACACAATCACCTGTCTAAAGTTTAGCCTCACCTACTTCTACCTAAAGGGTGAGTACCGGCCGCGCTGTCTTCGCTGCTCGCCAACTATATACCCGCGCCGACGTGGCTGCGGATTACTTGCGAGCAATGAAATATGTAATCGAGGAATAGTTCCCGGGTACCTACTGATCGCTCGAGTGCCAATATTTCACACTGAAATAAATATATTACTTACCCCACTACCTAAAGCGCACGCAAACTCTTCCGCAGTTCTGCAACCTAGCGCTGGGGAAATGTATTTAGATCAACCGACAACGATGATCTGAACCGAGGTATATAGTTACTGTATGTTGGGTTTCTAACGGAGAAGCCAAACTAATATGGTTCGATATGTACAGGTGATGGTGAGTGGGATGTATAGAAGCCGTTGTCTATGGATTGTCGGGTGAAGCTGGGAGAGAAGAGACCGCGCTGGAACTGCGGAAGGGAATGACGAGACGCTAACACAACTCCACACCGCTGACGCATTCCTTTATGACACTTTCACTTACCTTACTCTCGAGCCAATGGACACATTGGCAAACAGAGATTTGAACGCTCATAAAGAGAAGACGCCGCAGTATTGAGTTGAACACCCATATCTATTAATTCAACCAAATGTAATTTATCAGTAATAAAATAAAACCTACCACATATTAAAAGTGTTTTGAAATAATAACTATCTAGGCATCTAATATCCAGAAACCAAGATGTGATTTGAAGCATTTCACAACCATGCCAAACATTCCAATACAAGATAACTGGGCCACAGCTGTGCTAAGTAATCCAAGCGTACCATTCCACCGTGGTCCGGCCGAGTGGGGAAGAGTTATGGGAGTAGTGTACAGTGAATTCCCCGACTTTCCAGACCGAGGCGGAGATTGGCACCGATTAAATCATCACCCCAAAACACAATTATACTTTATTGTTTTAATAGTTACAGTAAAACTGAAATACGACAATAACAAATGTGATGATTGTATACTCAAAGAGAAAAACAGCGGACAAAATTCAAAACATACTATTGGACGAAGAGTGAATAAAAGATATCTCGTAACTTCTCTCTCAATTATCCAAAATAAAAATTAAATCAAATGAACAGTTTTTATATTATGATTAAACAAAAAATACATGGTACATATCAGAGCGAGACAGAAAGAGAATATACAGGAAAACAAAAAGGCACGGCGATTATTGCCTATAAAATAAATAAAATAAGTAATGCAGGTAAGTAACTTGGTACTTGGAATTTGGTCTACCTGGGTGGTGTACCTCTAGAGTGAGGGCGCTCAGTGTGACTTACTGTCAGGTCGGCCCAATCACATCACTTTATCAACCGTATCAAAAAAACAGAACAAAAACAAAAATATAATAGCAGCATTGGCAACACAACAGTGGACATTCTCGAGATAGGAGGAGATACATTCCGTAACACTCGACCCCTCGCATCATCAGTACCACACAGACATTCGTCGCTATCACAGCATCTACTCTCCGAGGGTCGTCGCAACTTCGGTTCATCAATGTCCGTTTGGTGTTTTTGGGAAAAAACTTAGATCACAAAAAAATATTACTCATTTGTGTCTTATATAAAAAAAAACAATAATAAATAGCAAAATAAAATATTTGAAAGGCATTACATTTTTCATACAGTATGATTAAAATCACCAAAATTAGGCATCAATAATTGAAAGAAAAAAATAGAAATTTCAATAGGGATGCTAGAGCCATACATTTTTTTAGCATTGTACGTGTTAAATTAGCTATTTAGTTTAAACAGCGACATTAGATAAAAATAATTGTTACATACAACCAAAGGGAAAAAAGCTCATGTAATCATGTATCCATTAGATGCATTCAATTCACTAACTCGATCCAATACCCATACATACGAGATCAATGTTAAGTATCAATATTAAAATGTCCAACGGAAGAAATTCTTATACATTAAGACCTATCCTTCATAAATCATATCTCCAAAATAAAAGGTTGGATTTCTTACATTCACTAGTGGTCGAGCTGGCAGATATTCTGGAGCAGTAGTAAAAATAACAATCATCAAATGATGTAGGTTTCTTCGATCGCTTTTTAAACCACCGCTTCAGGATACCTGAGCCCGTTATGCTAGACTATCACAGATCGTGTTGCGCAAAAGACTGACCCACAAAATATTACATTCAAAGGCTGACGATATCTGACCGATGTCAAGGAAGAGAAAAATATTGTTAATGAGATCTCAGCGAAGCCACATTTGACTTGGCCACTGTAGTGCATGATAATGTAATGCGGAATGTTTTATTTTCCTTCTCATTATTGCAATAAATTAAAGATCATAGAATGATATAATTTATGAAAGATGATAAAATAAACATTTTTAAAGATCATAATGTGAAAGCTATGACCTTAGGAGATAAAATATCATTTGGGTTTGTCTTTTGAAATTTTGTTAAATATGGGTTATTAACCATATTAAAGAAAATTGCCAATATACAAAATAAAATAAGGGATACATCATTAGAATAAACTGTTATATTTTTTATCCAAATATTTTATTATGTTAATCTACGTAAAGGTGTTGTTAGTATTATATTTTTTCGTAATTGAATGTTTAAGTGGAATAAATATATTGTATATTATCTGTTGGCAAAATAAGAACTGGTTCGTACCTGGAATGTATCATCCTATGAGCCTATATAAATAATGAGTCATGTTAAAACACAATAAAGGAACAATATCTGTACTTTACAAACAATGATAATAACACACTGAGTGTATTCACGCTGAAGGATTCAATTTAGGGTAAAAGAATGCCTCTACCTCCGCCTCCAACACAAAAGCAATATCAGAGAGTTTTACTTTCCTTCATTTCAAGTCACCTCTCAAAGAAATAACAAAATAGATTGAACCACCTTTCACAATGCGGTTATTACATTATCACAAGGACGGGTAGAGGAAACTCGAACTCGGCGACAGAAGTGACTGGCGTCTCTTCAGGAGCCCTCCGAAGCGCTGAAGACAGAAGCGGGTGGAGGAGGATCCCGACAACGCGCTTTCCTCCTGCCAGAGTAGCCGCGACTGCTCTGCCAAGAGCAAACGACGAAGAAGAATGAGAAAGTTCAGTGGTATTTATTATTTTTAATTGACTATCAAGCTGAGCCAAAATACATTTATTACTTTTATGCATCGCATTCTAATTGCTATGATTTTCAAAATTATTGTAATTTTAAAAGTCCCCACTGAAAGAAATTAAACCGCCTTTTTATCTGCAGAATTTTTCTGATATTTAAAAGTAGTATGCCGTACAATTCTACAAAAAACAATTTGTAAACAAATTATTTGTACCCGCTAAACGTCAAAACACACTTAACGTCGAAAAACACGGCCCCTCAGAAATAGGAAATCTGTCACCAGTTGCAACGACAACGTAATAATTGATTGAATATTGTAAACACGTGTTCGCATGTACCTGTGACGTTTCAAAGTAGTTTTTATTTAAATCATTTATACCACGTGTAAAAAAATGTTTTATATATCAAATTTCCCGTAGCACTGAACTTCCTCATTACATTATTTGGGTGAATTTGTCTGTAGACAAAATTTATTTGTTTTTTTTTAAAGCATATAGAAATTCATTTGATTTTACTCTCTGGAGATGATGCAGTATGTTTTGTCCAAATGATTCAGCGTAAATACACGTTTCGGTGTGCGGCTAGGGCAGTAGATCTGGGGGCGGGAGGTACCGACCTGGGGGGAACTGCATGGTGGGTGGTCGTAACATGTTAAGCTGCGGCATGGCCATGTGCTGCGGCATGGGCTGCATCAGGTGCAGCGGGCGGCCCAGCGACACGGGCATCAGCTGCGGCGGGCGCGGCAGCGAGCGCAGCAACGCGGCGTGCGCGTCCTGCGCCTGCTTCTGTGCCGCCACGGCCAGCTGCACGGCGGCCAGCTGCTGCTGCTGCTGCTGCGCCGCCGCCTGGTGTTGCTGCTGCGCCGCCACCTGCTGCTGGACAGCAGCGTGCTGCTGGGCAGCCAGCGCATGCTGTCGGACATTAAAACGCATCTGCGCGCTTTCATTAAAACCGTCAACTAATGGGTGGTAACAGAGATTTTATACCAAAATGCAAGAACTGATAACCTCGAGTATTATGAACGCTTAAAAGACCCTACCTGGAAATGGAGTTGTTATGTCATGTTATGTCAAGCAAAAGATGACATATTCAAAATAAAAATTTAACACATAATATTTATAATGCTTAATAATCTAATTTCTGTAATTTGCAAAAAAAAACTATTTCGGCTTGTCCTGCCGAAATAGTTACATCTTACATAACCATAGTTACATAACTAAAATGACTTTGACAAAATGATTATTTTAAAAAATAAGAGTCAAGTCTTGTACTATATGATGACTGATGTGGGATCATACACAAGGGTGGATCAGTTTAGTACTATCAAATAACACTTTTAATGACTTGATGAGAGTACATCTAATACAGTAAAACCGCGATATAACGAAATGCGATATAGTGTAAAATGACATATATTGAAAAAAAATTGTCATATTTCCTAAAACCAATTTTTCATACAAAAATGCATTTATATAACGAAATCCCGTTAATATGTATAACAAAATCATATTTGTCCTGTACGAAAAAACGCCAAAACATTAACGTAAATTTATAATGAAATTAAAAAATGTTAAAAGATGAAAATATTATTTCGCACTTTCAAAGCTGCGCCGCCGCTGCATCTGCCATATGCGAAAGGTTTTATGGCCTTTTCGGCGGCGCGCGGCGGTCGGTCGTCACCCAGAACTGTCAAAGTGCGTGTGTATGTATGTAAGCTCGTGTGTGAAGGAAAACCTCCAAAACTCTCGGAATACTGAAGAGTACATCAGTCCGTCTGTTTTGTTTTTTTAAGCCGCGCAACATTTTTTACGACGGCGCGTAACGTATACATACCTAGAATGTTTTTTTTTTTCATTATATGTGGGAATTCGTTATTACGAATTTTTTGGTCCCTTAGATTTTGTTATATTGGTTCTACTGTAGTCGGTTTTAAAATATAGCATCAAACACTCCTCTGGACAGTTCCAATAGTCCAAATGGTTATGTAGGACTTTAGAAGTTGGATGTAAAAAAGCTGTGTTAAAAAATATTTTTAAAAAATGTTTTTAAAAAAATACAATTTGGCCTATCAATTATACCTAGTTTAAAATCTTCTCTCTCACTTCATTAATTTGAAGGACATAGAATTTTCCAAGATTAATTAGAAAGAAACTGGATTCAATGGCAGAAAATCAATCATTAAATTAAAATAAAAAAATTTTGACATTTTCATTTTAAAACAAGGTTATAAAATTGTTGTAAAAACAAACTTTTACAAAAATCATACAAATAAGTATTGCCTACCGTCCCCTAACTTGAACTCTTAAGCCCACAAATGGTAAAAAATGATTTTAAAAATGATGATGAGGACTTCTAATAATATATATTAGAGATGAAACGTATATCCAATAACTATCTGGTATCCGGCCAGATATCCGCTCGGGTACCGGATAGTAAAATTAGGCCGGATAGCGAACATTAGCTCAATTTATGCAACTCATCGATCGATTATTGATCATTAAAAATATCATGAAAATATTTTAACTCCTTGTTATATAATGAACATTAAAATTTTAACTTGGAGAGAAATTCGAGGACTGGGGTGTTTTTATTGTTTATTAGACAATAAACTGGATATCCGGCTTTCCGGACATATGTTATCCAGCCAAACCACTATCAGTTTTATCACTAATGTACATGGGTATAAAACTGAAGAAAAAAAAGTATTTTGCCAAAATGTGTATGAGACCTATGCAATTCGTTCATAAGCCCTGTAAATGCTTAGACTTCATCCATATTCCTTTCTCAAAAATGTTTTTCCCCTCTGTTGCAATGAATTTATATCTTAATAGCTCCCTAGGGAGTGAAATCCAGTATGTCTACAACCATTTGGACATACTCAAAACTAACTGGTTCAGAAGTATAAAAATTGGAAAAGCCCGAAACCGCCGGATGAATCTCACCAACGTCAATAAAGGTCTCAACTCTTTTACTTCACAAAAGTCAACAGGTGAAAGAGTTGAGGAAATACGGATATTTTAACTTAGGCAGAATGTAAATATTAGTGTGTTAAGTGGCCACTTAAACAAAAATAATGTCGGGTCATAAGCCCTGTAAATGCCTAGACTTCCAAATTTCCCTCTTAAAAATGTTTTCCCTCTCGGTTGCAATAAATTTGAGGTTTAAAAAATACACTTAAACGGGAGAACATTTCGTGCAGAATAGCGGTGCCTTTAACCCGAGTATAGTCGGTATATTTCATCCTGTTTTAGTTTCAACGTGGAATCTCAATTTAAGCCATTATAATAAATAAAATAGCAGAGCATGCGCTCACCTCGGCGATAGCCTGCTGCAGGTCGGGCTGCGTGGGCGCGGAGGGAATCTGCGTAGGGGCGGCGTGTGCAGGGGCGGGCTGCGCGGCGGGCGGCGCGGGCTCTGGGCGCCGGTAGCGCGGCAGGCGCGCCCGCAGCTCTTCCAGACTGGCGTCCTCGGGCGGGTGCATAATGCGCGCGCCCGCACCCGTGCTGGTCACCAGCGGTCGTGCGGGTGACGCCAGCCCTGCGGCACTCGTGGGCGGGGCGCTGATCGTCACGTTGCTGCACACGTCATTTCATTTATTGCACATTTTGTACCAAAGTTTTAATTACCGAATTTCCTTGATTTCCTGATACACTAACACAAGTACACAAGCACTTAACATAAATATTATTATGTTACAATAAAAGTTATCCTCATATTGTAATTGAGACATTTTTTACAAATATATATTTGTATATTTCTACCAACATATTGTTTTTGTGAGAAAAATAAAAGACGCCATCGATTATAAGATGCACCCTTTTTAAATAATTTTACTAGACAGAGTTTTTCAAGTTTGTCAACTTTCCCGGGCATCGGACTTGGGACCTTGAGCACAGCCGACAAACGCGCCAATCTGTACACTACAAGAGGGACTTTTCTCCGCTCTATTTCCTTATTCAGAATTTTTACATGAGCACCCATCGAGTCGAAAACACGCACCCAAGATTCTGGTTCTATTTCACACAGTTCTGTAACTATATTCTTTATCTGCCTGGACACAGACACAAATAAAATGAACCGTGTAAATTATTTATAAATTTCCATTAATCGATCAAAGATACACAGGTTTTAAAAAACCATAGTTATCACGTAATGTTGCTACCTCTCTGGTGTAGCAATATCGTATACTTTGGCTTTGTCAGCAAGTTAATTGCAGCCTCTAAGTAGTTTATTATGATTCCATGCCTGTTTTAAATATCAAACTTGTGTTCTTTTTAATTGGATAAATATTCACCTGTACGCTGGAAAGGCTGGTTTGGGAGCCGACTGTGCTGCACTAGTGTGTGGTACAGCTCCTGGAAACAGTGGCCGGACTCCTCCCATCATCCTAGAAAAGTTTCAAACCATTCAAGCTACAGACAATGTATAAATTTATAATATATATACAGGGTGTTCTTTAAACCCTGTCACATCCGAAACCACGATGATCTGTATGGGCAAGAAGACATATTAGCATATTGAAAAAAATATTTAGAATGAAGAAATTTTTTTTAAATAAAATATTTAAAAAAATAAATAGTTGCTGACTTCTGCAGGGGAGAAGTGAGGGGAGCGCAGCGCAGTATCAGACTACCTCCTTCCCTCTCCTTGTTTCTCCCCTGCAGAAGTAAGAAACGATTTGCTTTTTTTGATATATATTTTTTTAAATTTTATTTGTTCTAATAAAATATTTTAATGTACCAATATTGCTCATACTGATCATTGTGGTTTCAGATGTGACAGGGTTTAATGAACACCCTGTATATACATATAATAATTACAGAAGGTTATGCAATTGCTTGGATGAACATTTAAAGAAACACATATTTACACAACTGGTGTGGAAAACATGCAAAAATTAAAATGCAAGCTTAATTTATTGCAATGTGTGCTCGGTTAACCATCTCTTCAAGGTGATAATTATAATTTTTTTCTAAATTTACAGAAAATTTATTTTTAAAGCTTTATTTAGCATAACTTGATAAAACTCCCGATGATAATATTAATAAAACATTAATCAACCAGAATGAATTATAAATAAATCAGAAAACTAAACAAGAATTGTTCAGAATATGTACATGCTCGCAGATTCTTAACGCTGTTCAAGCTAGCTCCGAATTAAATTATTGCAAAGGATAGAATACAATATAGATTTTTTTTAAAAACGAAGAAAATCTGTTTACCAAAAAAGACTATTTATAACAAAAAAACTTTTAAGACTAGAGCCACACTCAACAGAAATTCCGTCGCCGATCTTCGGCGCTCTTCCGTTTTTCAGGTGCGGATTTTCCATCAGCGTCTAATCGGCAAAGCTGCATTGCATATTTTTAATGGGATGCGCCATATTCGGCGGACAGTCCACGTCTACCGAATAAGGCATATAAGGCTCGATAGTAGACTGATAATCTTGCCTGCTTGTTCGGTTGTGGATTTACCGTGACAGAAGATCAGCGACGGAATTTCCGCCAAGTTTGACGCTAGCCTCAAAGTAATTTTATGACAATTTTAATACTCTTCTTCATGTGGTATTTTTAATGGTGTAGACCAGATAAGCGTGAACAAGATTTACAAAACTAGACATTTATTTTCTGTTTCTATTTTTTTTCAGTCATTGTACACTGCACAGTCCTTGGATCCACTTTATCACTCTTGGCCAAGTTTCGAACATTGAATCAAGTTGTAATTTTTTTATTTATTTTGTTCCATATTTTTATATGAATATTGTTTTATCAAGAACTTTTTTCCCTGTTTACGAGAAAGGTTTATTTTTCCTCTAATAGATAGTAGTAAAAGTATCATTTTAAATATATAAAAAAAGAAAGTTACATCTAGGGGATCCAAAAGCCCACTACCCACCGGCAGCTCTCATAGAGTCCTGAAAGTAACAGCGTTTTATATATAGCAGTGAGCTCCAGCGGATGGCTCCCGCCATAGAAGCTGTAGCGTGTTTTTATTTCTGACCAAAGGAGTTCTAAGGGTTAACAATAAAATGAATGAATAATTTAGTTGGAAATTTAATGGATTTTAGAATATGTCTTAGCAACTTTTTGCCATTATTTGCTTAGTATTTGTATTATTTTTTTATTTTGCTTAGTATTTGTATTTGCGCAGCAGGTCATTTTTGCATTATAAGTACGTAACTCAAATGTTGTAGTGTAACTTACGGTGGAGGTGGTCCGGGCATGAAGGGCGGGGGCGGCATGGGCCCCATGAGCGGCATGGGGTACATAGGAGGCGGTAGGGGGGCGGGAAGCAGCCCTGGACCCGCCTTTTTCTTGGCAGCGGGCTCCTCCTCATCACTGTCATCATCCCGACCTCCTCCTAAAAAATACAAACATATTAAGAAATGTAAAAAATATGGGAAGATAAGAACATCCTTTAAAGGTCCACAGCGAAAAATTCCCTTTTCCAACATATCCTATCAACTATATTTTCTGCCTTTTCCAACATACTTCTACTACTACCATCACGCCATTTCTCCGTAGGGGTGGGCAGAGAGAATGGACCGCCACACACGTCTATCCTAGCTTCTTCCACATTCAATACATCTTGTCATATATGCCCTTCGGTTCTGTCTGCTTTTGACATGACCAGACTTAAGATTTTGGTTTATCTGATCATGCCACGTCTTCCTTGGTCGTCCTCGTCTCACGATACCAGTCATTTTGCCATATTTACTTGTTTTACCATTCTTTCGTCGTTCATTCGTTCTACATGACCAAACCATCTCAGAGACCCTTTCTTAATCTTATCAATTATACCTGACTCAGATTTACATTCTCGCCTGATTTCATAATTCGTAACCCTGTCATACATTGATTTCACACACATAGTTTAAGCATCCCTTGTTACCAAATTAGCAGAACACGGGCTTTTTGATTGGTTCCAGATTCCCAGTTAGATAGTAATTATTAAATCGGTCTATAGGTGTGACATGAAAGTAATTATTTTGTACCTGATCTTTGCTTCTCATGTTCCTTTAAATCCTCCGGTGGAATTCCTTCCATTCCATATATTTCTATTTCTATATTAGACCTATTAGATAACGAGTTTGGTACTTTATCAATCGCCTCTTTATGGACCTGAAAATTAACAATATAATTTAAATTAAAGTATTTTAATAACTATTATTATTTAACTAAATGTTATGTACAAATATTTAATAACATTCAGTAAAATGTTTGACCACAAAGTTAATGCTTTAAATATTAATAATATATTATTATTTATCTCGAAAGCCTAATCTTATCTGTTACGACTCTTGGTGTATGATAGTAATCGTTGGCATGGCATAAAGCATCGGCGTTTGAATGTTTATTTTTTTAATATATACAAGAGTGTCACCATGTAAAGCGCCCTTGAGGTATTTTATTGCGAAAATGGCGCTATATAAGTTATCCATAATTATTATTATTATTATTATAATGCGACACATTTCGTCTTGTTAGGACATAATAAGACGGAGTATAAATGGAGGATTATCGAGATAAAAATTACAAAATATAACTATACCAATTCAAAGAGGAAAAAAAAATTTTTTTGGTGTTAAAAATAACAATCCAAAAAATACACAAAAACTAGAGAAAAAAAGTAAATAGAAAGCAAAACTAAATTAAAAATATATATTATAGGTACATAACTAGTCTAATAAATTAATGTAAGTTACTGTTCACCAATTTGGAAATTATAAATAGAGTTTATTAATATAAACTATTCTTTGTGTTAAAATATCAGCAATGTCAGAATAGTTGTGTAATAATAAAATAATATTTGACCTTAAATTGGTAAAAATACATTTTAAAAATGTTCAAATAAGATACTGAAAATTCTTGGCAGAAGTTCATGCCAATTTTATAAAATATAAATTTTGTTTGATGACAGGGTAACGTTTATTTTCTACTTAAAAAAATAAATACTAAACCAAGTGATTTTATAAAACATTTTTTTTTTTTTTCAGTAAAAAGAAATATTTGCGTTCTTATAATTTACACAAATATTTAATTTTGAGGGCCATTTTCAACGAGTTGTAAATAACTCACTATTAGAAAATGGGAATCAAGTTGGGGTAGATTGGGATTCGAACCACGGACCTTCGATCCGTGAGTCCGAGACACTAGCCACAGGACCACAACCCAATTCAAAAATAATATAAAAATAGTAACATACTTAACCAGCCCGTAGTTTATCTTGGAGAATAATTTTGTCTGAAAACAATCACAGCTGGAAGAACCATTTGAAAGTTACCAACTCTGGAAATACTGTCACTAATTCAATCAGTGTGGTTAGAATGCAAACATCCTGTAAATGTTGTAATACCAGCTGATCGTGTGGTATTGAATGAAGGATTCAATGACTGGTATAATCAGGGTGAATAAAATATGCAGACTTAATTTATTTGATACTCTATTGTAGAAAATGTTGAAATAAGTATTTATATTACCTGCATACAATGTATTGACAACCCAGGTCCTGTATAAAGCTTTTTATGACAAATATGACATTTGAAATGTTTGGCTTTCTGGTGTTGAATTAAGATTTTCTCATCGTCAAATTCCCGATTGCAATACCTGTTTCAATATGGTTAAGGAAAATCGATCGAAAATATGTATTAGTTTGAACCGTGGCTCCTTAATATCAGATTTCACCGATAACTTATAATAAAGTTATTAGAATGCACGACTATAAAATCGATAATGAGATTACTGCAGATTACACCCACCTACCTCTGGTTAAACCACACAAATGTTTGCAAATAAAAAAAAATGCGTCAATTTGACAATTTTGTACTGATTTGAGGTATGTTTTAGTAAACTTCAGACGCGTAGAAATTTACCAAAACGTAGCGAAATTTTACATAATTTTCACATTAAGTAATGCATAAATTGTAACCACTAGAATATCGCAATGATTGATGTCAATACAAAACGCCCAAATCCCTTCAAAAAAATAAAGGTGTGACCTATTTGCGTTGCGGATTGTACATACATATACATCTTATACACCTTCGCAAATATTGCAATGTCGACGGAAGATCGGAATGATGATAAAATTCACAAACGAAAAGGATACCAGCACCATGGTTTCGAAGCCTTCTTCTTTTTACGTCCCATATTAAATCAAATCACTATTGAAGTATTAAACAACAGACCACAATCAAATAGTATTTTTGGTTATTAAATGGCGAAAACGACAACTGGAAATACCAACGATGCACGATTTGGCACCATTTAAACCAAAATGGCCGACGGAAGCAAAAAGAAGAAAGGAACATAATATCAATTTCGACTCTATTGCGACGCAGAATCGAAAAGAGACGAACATACGAACATTGTACCGATAATGACTTGATAAAAAGAGACGACTATACTTCAATATAGTGGTGCATTTTTCAGAACTGCCAACAATCAGATGTATATAAAACCATTTTTTTTCTCTGGAATGGGATATAAAGCAACCTTCACACTTTTTTTCCGAAGAGTAAGTACCTAACCGATCAATTCTTTGAACGGTTGAAATATAATTAAATAAATAAAAATTAGTTTTTTTTTCTGCGTATTGGGCCATATAAAATACTTCGATTACACAAAATTGGAACATAATATAAATAAATTTCATAAAAAAAAATGATCCGGTATATAATATACTAAAGGCCTTGGGGGTAATACTTTATGCTTTTTCAATTAATTTCCATATTATCTTTCTCTTTCCGGTTTTATTATTCTTTACCTGTCACTTCATTCTTCGTGTGTTAGTGGGCTTAGGTTTTCACTCTTAATAAAAATATATAGCTTCTCTTATTTTATCATGTTCTACTTCAAAGATGTTTCCCTTATTGAATACCTAGTGTTATCACTATCTCCCTTTCACCTCTCAGCAAGGAAATCTATCAAGAAATGAATTAGTTTCATTCATTCAATGCCAATTTTATCATAGGTGGTTAAGTGAGTTAGCCAAATTGTCCAGGAAAAAAATCGAAATTGGTAGTTGCATAAAAATACATAGTTTTCTAACTGAAATTTCACTGACTTTAGAAGTCTTTCGTGAAGTTTACAAATAAAAAATATATCTGCTTTTTTAGAATTATGGTTGAGACAGTGTTTATACTCTTTTGAGGTAAAACTCCTATTAAAGACAAATTTTGAGTTTATATTATATTTCCTATTTTGTGAGGAGTGCTTCGCCTTACAAATCATTTTCAAATGAATGTAAAACAGACTTGAAATTATTTGTTTGCTTTAAATTTTACAGATAACTGTATTTTATCGATAAGTATTTTGACAATGATAGAACTATTTTGAGAATTATGTAGGCTTTTACAGGGCTTATTATTCTTTTTGTAGTGCTTTTACACTTATAGACCTGTTATTTGACTGGTTTAAGTGACCACTTTAGCAGTATAGTCACTTGAAGTACTTATTCTTACCTTCCTTAAAAAATTGTTAGAGAAAACTTAAGTCCATGAGAAATAAAAGATGAGTGATACTTTGTGTTTTATTGTAGATATATTTGTAAATCTATTTAATATCAGAAGGAGAAAGTTCAGTGCTACAGGAAATTAAATGTAAAAAATGTTTTCTTGTGTGCGGTAAAAATAAGATCATTTTATTATACTGCAAATTTAGAAATGTATGAAAAAATAATAAAAAGGAACTACTTTGATTGACGTTATTAGTTCTCCAAAATCAACAAACAATAGAGTGTTGCGATAGATTTATTGTTCCCGGGAAGGTAACTGACTAATTCGCAGAATTACCAAACAAGAACTTGATGTCACAGGTGGAGTAATTTCAAAATTGCAAAACTTAAAAAAAACACTGAACTCTCTCATTTCCCTATCTGCACCCAGTGGCGCATAGGGCACTGCATTGGAATTACAATTCCATCTAGATCACTGTTGTTACATGGAAGGTAAGGTCTTACGCTTCCAGTATCCCTCCAGGAACTGTGAAATATTGCAAGTGTAGAACCACTTTTGGAACAAACATTTCATGTCCACCCTGCCAGGAATCAAACCCACCTCAAGCATGGTAGGCGAATGCACCAACCACTACACGAGGTGGACCTATCTCCACTCGATTTCTTTATTCAGAATTTTTACCATTGAAATGTGAAATTAATAAATATTTTGTAAGTACTTTTTATGGTCTAAATATAAAATACTTATTTGTTCACCAGAATCGTCGTGTTATGTTGTCCAATCAGAGTGGCAATCAAGGTGGCTCTGGGTGTAGGTATGGATAATGAACTATCAACATGCATTGATATTAATATATTTTGATTATGCACATAATGAACTAACATATTATTTAAAATAAAATATTTGTTTTAATGTGCACTTGAGTTTTTATTCCTTAGTCAAACAGATGAAAATAATAATGACACCGAGCTAAGATAAAAAATTATATATTTCACTAATTCTATACAATCCATTAGGTACAATGCTGAAAAGACATAAAACTGACCACAAAATGAAAATATTTCATGAGCCCTGACCCTAATGAAACAAAAATATGATTACATATATATCTATTATTCTATTAACCATGATAGAATAAACCTTAGAGCTTCCACTATATGGTGCTTCCATTTTAACGTAAACACACGAAAACTTGCACTTAAAGTTAAAATATTCAAGCAAATGTAGGATTTCTAGTACTGCGTATGGGTTCATTTCTAACTTAAATTATAAACAAAAGTGAATAGTCTATATTAAGGTACAAAAGCAGTACGTAGATGACACTATAACATTAGTCAAGGATGACTGTACTTTATGTACAAACAAGACCGCCAAGTAGAAATAGACAGAACTAACCTTAACTCACTAATCCACCTTAAACAATATTATATACACAAATATTCATTACAATAGGTACTATGATATTATGTTCCAATATAGTATTATTAAACAAGGCAAAATCGTATTCAATGTTACAAATTAAAACCACTTATCTTACCTTACGTGTTAAGATTATTGTGACAATTGTCTCCTACAAAACAAAACCTATTATATTATGCGCAGATATTGATCAAACATTACTGTAAAATAAAAAGAATACTTGGTTTTTAAATGATAATCTGATGATATCGTACTATTTTTTTCATATTTTTGATGAATAAAAGAACTCAAAACACAATACATGTTTTTTAAAGACATATGAAGTCATATTTGATAAAATGAGGCATTTAAGTAAAGAAAATAATTTATTGTGTTGTTTGACATCTAAAACAATTCTTATATAAGAGGTATCTTTTGACAGTGTGTATGATAAGATTATAACTGGTAACATTTATGCATAATTGTTTGAAATTTATTACATTGAAATGTCATTTTAACATATTGACAATCAATCAAGGAATCTTTAGGTAACATGATTTCTTTCATACAAGCATATAACGTTTTATGTTGAGTGCATTTAATTTAGTCACCAAGTTAAAAATATATTGATCTGTATGCGACTATCAAAAAGATAAAAATTTCTTCTATTTTTTAAAAAACATAAAACATGTTATTCAATATGTTACTTTATTGATTGTTATTACATATTTAAATCATTAATATCATGCAGGTATCAGGTATGCATAACGAAACATCATTTCATATGAAATAAAATTTAATATGAACTATGCATACACACTAAAAACATAATTATTGTGAATATTTAAATAGGATTTTTTGGTGATAAATATATCCTTAGAATAAACTATGGTAAAATGACATACATAATACATTTTTAATTGTGCTATAGAGTAAACAAGAACTACACTGGTCCAAAAATCATGATTCATACGTAAATGACAAGAAACAAAAACACACGAGAAGTAGTCGTAAAAGGAATGTACAAATGAAAAAATTACCGATGGCACAAATAATTTATCACTCAGAGCCGCAGTTCAATATAATTATCCATCTCCTGAGTGTCTCTGATATGTTTGATACAATATTTACAGTGAAAAGATAAGTATTTTTGAGGGTGACACAATGTATGATGCACACTAAAGTACATAAATGAAAATTGATTATTTTACTATTATTTCCGACATGGTTGAAATAACCATTTATTGAAAAGGGTGTTAATTTTATAGTTCCTAGACTGACACCTAATTCATAAGACAAATTAATCATCTTGCTATCATGTAATTAAGAAAATTATCGCGATCTGAGATTGGTTTACCAACACAGTTTCTTTTGCACCAGGGTGCGGTAAAAGAATGGTGGAGATTATCACGGCTTTAAAAGGGATACACCAATTGATTATCCAATAGGTTACATATATTTTAACTTTGTTTTAAATCATAAAAATATACGCCAAATCGTTTCGCAACACAACTGCTCCTTTGTCATATATTTGTACGTAAGGAACAATAGTGTTACGAAACTGGTCACCACATTATTTTTCATACAGTGTGAATATGCACGAGTAAATAGTTTAATATGGTAAGTCACAAAGTTAATGCTTCAAATACTAACAATTATAGAAACCCTTCTTGTGTAGTGAAACCAGTTTTTTTCCAAAATATTTTTCATGTTGATTGATTTACATTCGTATTAACTTTCGCACTAATACTAAGTAAAATATATGTAAGCAAACTGAATTTATATTTGATCAATTACATACATTTTAAATTATAATGTGGCATCTTATTTCATTTTTAGAAAATAGTGAATTAATTGTAATTGAAAATGTAGATTGCATCTACAAAATGCTTCTTCCTTATTCACAAATACATTTCTCCAAATTATCATAATACTGTGATGTATGTATGTCAATAGCCAGCTCTTATTGAAAATAAATACTGCATAGATGTGATTTAAAATCACTATTCAACAGTAATGCAATGTAAAATTAAACGAGTACAGTAGAACTCCGTTTATCCGAACTCCAGTCATCCGGATTGATCGTTATCAGGAAATAAAGACCTCACTGCTCGTAAATGAGTTTCTTCGTCAAAGCAATTAACTTTGCTGGACATGTTTAGGTATATTTTTAATGTGATTCCATTTTGTCGTATTATTTCAAAAGTAATATAAAAGTGATTTTTGAGTAAATTTTGCAATTTTCTTTCAAAACATTGTCTTAATTTAATAATTAATCCAATTATCCGGATTTCTGCATATCCGGATAACGTCTGGCACTCATTAATCTGGATAGTTGAAATTTTACTGCACTTATATACATATTTTTAAAAAATTGTTGATTGGTTTGGGAAAAGATTTTTTTTATTGATTGATAAAAAACTGCTTTTTATTAGAAGCACATTATACTTTAACATTTGAATTGTAATGTAAAATTGAACATATAAAAAAAAAAAAAAATTCTTCATTAAGATCACTAATTTATTTATAGCCCCAGGGGAGTGATTACAAACGCTATCTTGTACAGAGTAAATAGATGTACAGAGTCAGTATACTTAACTTTTCTACTATCTCCACCTACCCCGAAGCCGGCTCTAGCCACATGTCGATACATACGTGTTTTCAGAAAGATTATCAATAAAATAAAAAATTCAATGGTAATACTAATTTTTTATAGTGGCAACATTTTTCCCGATTGTAATCTACCCCCTGACGTCATTAAATAACTTAAATGTAATGATTTATTTCTTAATTATTATTGGACAAAAAAATTAGTATTTTTTTTATTTTGTGATTTAAAAAAAAAAACAGGAAATCATAATGATAGTGCTCTCAAACAAACAAAAATATTTTAACTGCGTCAACATTCAACCTAAAATGGTCATACATTGATCTAGAAACATCTTTAACATGTGATGATAAACGGACTGGTGGTTGGGTAAATTTTAATATTCTCTCTTAAATATACTGTTATTTAATAATTTATACATACTTTACAAATTTATAATACCCTATAATTAATATTATACACATATTAACATAACATTAACTGGTCCTAAGTGCAAAGAAACAACTAAAATCTATAATATTTGAACTCAATACACAAGTTGCGTAGATGTGATTAGAATGCAATAACCAATGTTTTTAAGGGTAAAAAAGAAGTAAATTCACAAAAATAGCCAAATGTGAATAAAAAATTTATACAGCAGATTAAATATTAAAACTGACTTTTGTAAAATTTACCAGCGACCCGTTCCGTAATATATTTATAAAAAAATAATATCCGAGGATTCGTATTGTTTTTTGGTATTTTTTAGAATCCCTCGAGATTACATTACAGATTTAAATCAATCACTTTATACCTCAGAGTAATAATTCTCTAGAGAAGCCCAAGCTCTATTGCATAGAACAAAAGCGTTCCAAATTTTTGGTTTGGTTTTTAGTTTAACAACAAACAGTTTCAGTTAGCGCTCGCAATTTTCAACCCGAGTACCAACACCCCGTTGTGTTTCTGTAATCTGTGGCTAAGCTCGTGGTCAATAATCATATAATGGTTATTCTCCGTATAGGCGACTCTATTAGGTTATTACTCTAAGCTTTATACACATCAGTAATCGAAAGAAAATCCTTACATCACAAAAAGTCCTTCCAAACCAGCTGGTTAGGATTTTAAATTATTAACTAAGTAACTAGGAATAATCCTACACAATGAAAGAAAGTAATATTAATATTGGATTTTAAAAAAGGTTAAGGATGAATACATATTCTTAAATGCTTATAACTTGATTGGCCAATTATAAAATAAATTCACAGATAAATAAACAAAGTCAAACGTAAGTTTGTACATTTTTTTTAAAACACGCTACACATCATTATATTTACGATAATAATATGAATCACCAGTCTTTAATTTCAATAATGTCACCGGATTTTTACACATACATTATAAAAGCTTTGAATATATTCCTTAACCGCACTTATAAAGTACTTAAAATTTACAATTAACTTAGAGAAGATTATTTTCAATCACAAGTTCGAATACCGTATGTGATGAATAGGGATATTTTCATTACAAAAGATTGATGTGGTTTGTAATCACAGTACTCTCGTTTACAAAATGTATTGTAAACTCTATAAAACTACTTACAGCAGATATACCTACAGAAACTACGGGTAACATCTTCTAATGGCGAGATTCCCTCTATTCTGCCGGCCAGGTACTCTCTTGCTGACCAAACTCCGCCCTTCGCTTTATAATACTTCACAGACATCCCAGTTTTACATTCTCTTCTAGCGCTTTATCTGAATACCGATCGTAAGAAGAAAAAAATATAGGTTATATAACTTAAAACATGTTCCATTAATAATTAGATTCACTATTGTTAATGACTTAAACTATGGTCAGGACATATAAATTCACCTTTTAATTTGTCAATGTCAATACAATATTACATAAATAGCAATGAAATGTGAACTTATTACATAAACAGCGATGAAAGCAACAAATGTTTTTGACAATTGAATAACTTCTAAAAGGTTTACACATTTTATATAGCTATTTATAATATATAAAATTGAACACTGCTTTGAGTTTTATTAAATGTTTTTTTATTGCGTAGTTTGATTTTTTCTTTCCTAAGGCACCCCTATATTGCCAATACGATCGCAAGATATACATTATCAGCAACAAACCGGTTTACAAAGGATAGTCAGTATTCAATCTCCGCTTTAGTGACCAAACAAATTATGCGTATTATGAGATAATGCAAATATTGGTGTCATTTAATACATTAATCATGGAATTCTGTAGTTTTTTTTTGTTTTTAAGAAAAAGAGGAATACTAGAGTTCTTATTATTTACTGAAATATTTAAATTTTCAGTCCGATTCCTGAAAGTCGTAAATAACTTGCGCTAGAAAAATGGAAATCGAGTTGTGATAGAGTGGGATTTGAACCTGGGACCTTTGGTCCGTTAGTCCACAATACTACCACGGGACCACAACCCGATTTTAAAAAGATCAGTGTAAATTATGTGAAGGATAATATTACAATAAATAATGTGAGTTTTTACAGGCCAGATTTTAAGAATAATTTCACCCAGGCTTGAGAAAAATAAATCGATTTTAGCTACACAAGCTTCCTTATCGAGGTATACTTTACAAATAAATATTATCTTGTTTTAAAAAAAAAACATTAAAATTAGACAACTTAAAAATTAAAAAAATTATAAATAAAGGAAAAAATTTATAAATTATCAAATACACAATATTTCATATGGTCCACTCTAAAAGTAATAAAGATTGAATACCCCTCACCCCACACCTCCTACCTTTACAAGGCCAAAACACTACATGACAAAAAGACTTGACTTTTATTAACTCCGTGTGTTTAGATTTAATATTTAGTAGTGACAACACTGTTAAGAATAAAATATTGATATTGATTACAGTAAAACCTCGTTTTTACGTTCCTCAAATTTACGTTTTCCCGCCTTTTACACCGAAATGTTCAGGACCCGTTTGTCTTCATGCATTCTCATACAATTATTCTCCCCAATTAACGTTTTTTACATTTTTCATCACCCTGGTTTTACGCTTTAGCGAAATTTTCAGAATTCATTTTATGTGTCAAAAAAGCCAAAATTATGTTGTAATAATGGTGCCGCGGTCCGCACGCCACCGCGTGTGGCATGCGAATGAAGAATCAAAACCGGTAAACAAGTTATAAACAATAAAGTATTGTCTTAGCCTAAATTCAAAGCAGGTGCAGTGTAATTGACCTATTTGTTTAAGTGTCTTCCTTTAGGGTTAGTCTTAGTTTTCATTTAAACAAAAACGTCATATTGACTTGTACAAATCATGATATGCAGTTGACAAACGTTTAGAAACAATAAAGTTTGAATATCATTAAATTGCGAAGTTTAAAACATAACAATAGAAATATTTAAAGTTATAAAAAAAATGGTTTAAAAAGTTGTCATAAAAGTATAAACAGTTTTGCCGCGATCTATATGACAGTTGTTTTATTGATGCCATAGAAAAAAGTGATACTGTAAAAAAAAAATTCCCAACATTTAAGGGAAAAATTGTTGTACATTATTCAATGCAAATTCAAAATTCTATTTTCGATTTTTTTTATTTACACATAAAATAATTTCAACATGTTTTTAAATCAAATAAAAAACAGATTACATAACATTGTCTGAAAAAATATATTAAAATATTTTTAGTGAAATCATTGAAAATTGGTAAAAAAAGTATTGTCGATTTCCACTTATCACCGTTTTTACTATTTTTCTGGAAGTATATGTACACTATAGTGTAGCAAATTAATAATTTTTTTATATAATTCCTGTTCTTTCTGCACATTTTTAATTTCCTCACTTTAGCGTTTTCCTCAGTTTTGCACATTTTTTTCTTGCTCCCTTGAAAAACGTAAAAAAGGGGTTTTACTGTAGTAAAGTAGACATTGATAATGAAGCTTGTATAGCTTCAAAACTGGTTGGTAAAAAATAAGTGCTTAAAAACTAAATCGTTTTATTTTAATTTTAACTATAATGAATAACCACAAAGTTAGTGCTTCAAATACAAATTTTATGAAAAAAAAAAAACATAATATATTTATGCATTCTGTTTTATGATCCTCTAAATTTTATATAACAACAAAAAAGTAATAGGAAAATTAAGGAATTTTTATGTGATGTATTTAAAAAAGATGTGTCATACCATAAATAAAACACAAATAACTACAGTGTGTTTGAATTTTTAATGGCCTTCTTTTAATGTATTAATGCCTATTGATGAACCAAGTAAAAACAATTATTTGTGCACAAATTTAAATTATCAAAAAAATATTTTCTGGTACGCACACTTGAACAAAAGATATTAAAAATTTTAATAGACTGTACATATTCTTGCAATTTAAGATGTGGTTTTTGGCATATGGAAACATAAATGTCTGTCATAAACTTAAAAGTCGGAAAGTTATAAACAGATATGAAAAAAAATGTTGTTTTGCATGTAATACATTTTTAAACAAAGTCTCACTTACTGTGTTAGTGAAAAAAGATAATTCTGAAAAATAATTAATTTAAATGTAATGAAATTTAATTTTAATTTAATTTAAAAACTTACTCTACTGGTAACAAAAAATAGTGACTTGCCATTTTACATTAACATATTTTTAATTTTACATTTTTCATGTCTGCCAAAGTTTAAAATGTGATGACATTCTAAATCAAAGAAACATCAAATTTGATAGCAAAAAAGAATTGATTGATTTGTTAACCTTTTCCGTACTTATAAAGGCAATGCATTAATTTAGAAAGCGATACAAGTGTATTTTATCACAATTCAAAAAAAATATGTTATTTTTAATATTTAACCACGTGAAACCTTTAAAATTACTGAAAAATTACCGGCATGAAAAGAATTAACCATTTTTAAATCCTACCGATATTTCAAAAATTTATCCCAATACACCTTTAATTAAAATTTATTACAATATAGTTTGAATGCGTTCACATGTATAGGTTATTAAATATAGGCACTTAATATATGAAATTTAATTCAACTATTAAATTCACACTTTTTTATATGCCCACTCAAGAGTTACATGATAAAAAACAAACTAAAAAAAATTATATCGGATCTTTTTTCAGTGTTTCCCAAAGAGAGGATCGAGGTGGAATGATTTTTGTACCTTTTTATTTTCGCGGGCATGATATATTCCTACATCTCAGCTTCTGAGTCGTGATAGTCTATTTGTGTGGACCAAGTTTTAATTTAAAATCTTTTTCACATGAAGGTTTCTCCAGATTGGATTCTGAAGCACAACACGACTGATCACGTTGCCTTTGTGTAATAAAAAATGTTATACTAGTAGGTTTAAATAATGAAAATAAGAAAACGACAGGGATGTCCTTTTTTCGTAAGTTATCAAAATCCCAGTCAATTTTGCTAAGACAAAGAATAGAAACAAGTCTGAATATTTTCCATGCAAGGCATTTATGAAAATCGAATAAAGGTGATCAATAGTCAGAATTGAAGACAGAATCTTGTGCATCCCAGCTAACGCATTGAACATAATTAAAAAAAAGTACCTAACTAAATGAAGGGTACAGGGTACACGGCAAAAAACCGGTTCATTGTATTTTTTTGATTTTCCAAGATACAGTGAAACCCTCAAAATTACGTCCCCGCAATTTTCGTTTTTCCTCAATTTACATATTATAATTTTTGAAGTCCCACAGAATGAAAAAAAATTAATACATTTAAAACCCAGTTTTATGTTTTTTTTTCCCGCAATTAACGTCAGAGAAATGTGCAATCTGTATTAAGGTTAAGTATACCTAGATAAAGAAGCTTGCGTAGCTTTGAAACTATTTGGTGGAGAAATAAATAAGTGATTAAAAACAAAGTTGTTTTATATTTATTTTACAGTTTATTGTGTTTTGCGGACATTTATTACCACCATTTTTGCGTTTTTTGACAACTGTGAAGTTAGTCCCTAATCATTATACTACTTGCCGGTCAGAAAAAATTGCAATCCCCACTGTAAACTGACAGCTCAAGAGTCTGAAGTCTGAGTCTCTATCATTATACCAACTTGTTGGTAAGTTAAATCAGTACAAACATTTATTGCTGCCATTTTCATATTTTAGTTGTAATTTTAAAGATGGTTTATTGTGTTGTACAGACACGTACTGTTTATGAATATGATGTTTAAAAAAATTGCAATAAAAAAAATGGTTCAAACATTCCTCCATACATTTTTCAATAAAAAATAATTTGCTAATTTTTTTTCCCTACCCCTGCATTCACATTTTCCCACCATTTAAATTTTTGTAGGTGGTCCCTTGAAAAATGTTATTTACGGGTTTTACTGTATTTATGCCTTTTTTATCTCCTGAATGAGTTCAACAGAATGAAATATTAAAAAATGACAAAATTTGGTTCCTTGTCTGAAAAATTGTGGAAAAAAATATATATACAGTTTTTGTATAACGAAGGAAGGTGTTTTTGATTTATTTTAAAGTGGTCATTTTTGTTAGTTTTTTGCTGTGATTGTGTGTAAAAATATATTTTACATTGATTGAAAACCCATTTTAAATAAATATTAAGGATGTCCCACAACTACTTTATGTATTTTTATCTTTTCTCTCCTGTAAAATTCTTTATTTGTCAAGAGGATGCCCGGTCTGACTTTTCTTCATGCAAACATATTCCCGTATTATCTTCTTGTATTACAATAAATATTTACCATTGGTGTGTCCCTGTCGATTTGTTTTTTTAACAAATGATTTCTTACGGGACCATATAGACCATCGAAATACCTTTAAAAGGCGCCCAGTTTTGAGTGAAGTCTTCGGACGTACGGTTTACAAATATGATAAATATTTTTGAAAAACGCAAAAGGTACGTAAACGCATAAGTTGTATTTTTCGAACAGTATCGGAGAGGGATCTGCGAGAAAGTGAAAAAAAAACTGTGTTCAAATACCGATTCATCAAACTGCTCCCCACCGCATATCCTCTGAAAGAGCCTGTTTTTGCCATGTACCCTTCAAATAATTAACACGTACAACAAAGTTATGTTAGAGAGTGAATGCTGATTCCATCAATAAAGCGATAGTGTTATAGTTATAATAAATGGATCGGTATCCCAATGTCGCGAGTGCGGCGTTACCTAGTCGATGGACTGGACCTGCACTACGCTCGCCTGCGGGATGATCTCGTACTTGATGACGTGCGCAGGCCCGATGTGCACCTGGCTGAGCTGCGCCAGTTGCTGCTGCTGCTGTTGTTGCTGTTCGCGGGACGGGTTGCGCAGCACCAGGTGCGTAGTCTCCTGCTTGTGCTGCTGCTGGATGGTGACCAGCTGCTGCTGCTGCTGTTGCTGCTGCTGCTGCTGCTGCTGGTGCTGCTGGAGCTGCTCGCGCGCCTGCTGCTGCTGCTGCTCGCGCGCTTGCTGCTGCTGCTGCTGCTGATGTTGAGCCAATTGCTCCGCATGTACCACCTGATTATATACATAGATATTCGTTTTGATGCGTTGTATTTAAAGGGGCAGTTGAATAATTTCATTTAAATCTTCAAGTGCAAAGAATTAAAGCTAAAAGCAATATCTTCCAGCCAACCAAAAAACAGACTGGTCAAAAGAAGAGTTGGTTAAAAATTTATACTAAAAAACAAAATATATATACATTACAAAAAACCTAATTGATAAAAAATAACAGCTGTTTTTCAATGGGGAGATGGGTCTTACACATATTAATTTAAATAAAAGTGCATCATGTTTTACATATTATATTTGTGAAAAACTTCTACCGGATGTATGCACTATATTTTATGAGAACTGTTGTTTTTCCGAAATAAAAACAAAATTTTAAAAATAGAATATTGAAAAATGAGGAATGCAATATCAGGTTATGAGTTTGGAAGGAGAGAGAAAGAGGAACCAAGGAAAGAAAATAGAATATTAAATGTAAGTAAGTAAAGTAAAATGAAGGGAGGTTAGGGTTCTAAGGATATATAGTAATGTTTCAAGCGTTTCTAAGAGGTGGCCAGAAAAAGTGCATTTTTTATATGACGAGGTAACTTATTCCAAAATGCAAAGCTTGAACAGAAAGGGAATTGCTGAAAATTGTGTGCTATGTCAAAGAAGTGTTCTCTCCGGAGAAAAGCGAAGCGAAAGACCATGATCAGGAAGATAAAAGAAATTCTCAGCAAGATGTTTTGGAGCGCAAGAGCTGTGAAGAATATTATAAAGAAGTGAGAGAGATTGAAAGTTATTTTGCTGATAAAAACTCACCCACTTGAGTTCGTTCTTGAATTCATAAACATTTACGCAAAATTTGTACATTTAATCACTTCTTTTTATTTAAAGAAATATTAGCGTTCTTATAATTTACCAAAATATTTCAATTTGGGGGTTATTTTCAACAAGTTGTAAGTATCTAACTGTTAGAAAATGGTAATCAAGTTGGGGTAGAGTGGGGTTTGAACCTCGGACCTCTGATCCTTGAGTCCACAACACTTACTAGCCACGCGACCACAACTCGAAATATTTTCAGTTTGAATGTTAAATAACCCTATGCTAATGTGTTAGTACCTGTCAGTGAACTAGGTAAACATACAAATTTCATTTGTATTAGTAGGCACACCAGAATATTTTATTTCAAAATGTTTTGTCAGTAACATTACGAGCTGTATATGATTATCGGTGGAATTCTACCGCGGTAACTACAATTATAGTCATTATGTGATAAATTATGATTATAATAAAAATATCAAAATTAATTAAGTACTTATTTTATTTAATGGGAAAAACAACAGATGTTGTATAAATGAACAAGTATAAAAAGTAGTTGAATCCGTTTTTCAAAAATTATAATAAAGAGAAACATGCTACATAATCAAAGAAGAAAAAACTAAAGGTAATAAGAATAGTGGTTTGTTATTTCTGTGTTCATAACACCATTTATTCAATATATTTGATGTTCCAACTCCATGAGACTTTTGTCCTGCGATGAGTAAAAAAATGACCAAATAAAGTTTTATAAGCTTATATTTCTTAACAATGTTTGATTATGTCCAAATGCTTGCAGACTGGCTGGATTTCCTCCCTAGGGAGTTGTTCATATTTAGATTTATTTCAACAGAGGGAAAAAGTTTTGTTCAAAAAAGGATGTTCAAACATGGGCAGAATGGTGAATGTTACACAGTGTGTAAAGTGGCCACTTAAACCAGCCAATGACAGGTCATAAGCCCTGTAAATGCCTAGACTTCCAAATTTCTTCTCGAAAACTTTTTCCCTCTCTGTTGAAATAAATCTTATATTTCTTAATTCATAAAAGCAGTTTAGAAGCAACTAAAACAAGCAGGTTTACCTGATGATGAGTCGGAGTCATCTGATGAGCCTCACGCTGCTGCTGATGTGCATTGTTCAGTTGTTGCTGTTGTTGGTTGACTTGGGAGTTTAGCGTCGCCTGGTTATCCCTAAAATTGTCACGCTCTAATTACAAGTATGCTCCATAAATTTCACACAGTTTTATATTTTCCATATCATCATCGTTATCACTCATCCTCGATAATATGTAGGACAATGTATCGGTACTCCAATCATGAAGGCAGGATGATCAGTTCAATAAAACAGCTCAGAAAGTGGGGAAAGATGGGAGAACTTCCTCTGCACAGAATTAAGAATAAGTCCAGAAGGAGCGTAGAATCATATTTAAATACATCGGACTGTGTCTAAAATTTTATTGTGCACGCGGAAACATTGATTGACACAACAGAGTAGATAAGTAAAGGGTCATTTAATAAGAGTAATTAAATTAATGAACTTAGAACTCAAAATATAAAACAAATTTTATTTGACATAAAACAGATATTTTTATATCATGTTAAATAATATTTGATGTTTAAAGATAATGTCGTTCAAATGTCCCCTACGTTGTTTAATCCGAGGTCTAATTTTCATTAATTCTTTAATTAGATGAGCAAAGTAGGGTAAAAAAATTTACTACCCTGGCAACAATAATGAAATTTCCATTTTGTTTCTTCTGACAGATGGAAAAATAATTCAATTTTTAAGTAATGCATTTGCTACTTAAACATTCGTTTGCTAATTACACATGAAATGTGACACCACTCTGTTTCCTTAAGATCCTAGCAGTATTTCTACACTTTAAAAGGACATAACACGGCATAGTTGAATTCAAATTAAGAGTTGCGTACTGAACGACGTCTACAAAGAAACTAATGGGTCAAAACGTAAACCTACTCATTTATGAGTAGTTTAGTCGTCTTCTGATTGATGTGCGTATGCAGTTTCTGGACGATTCTTAATTCTATGTTCCTCTAATTACAATAATTAAAAATCTGAATCAACTGAAACTGTAGATGGAAAAATGAACCAGTTTGCACTTTGTTTATTTAAATACGTAGTGTAATTACTATTTGTTTCTAACGGTGACATTTAGAGCAACATTTCTACCATACCTACATCAATTCGCCATTATTTTTAACACTTTCAATTATTGTTGAAATTCATCGAAAAGACATGAATATTTTTTTTTACCAAATAAACTATTTTTGCATACATTTTAACAATTGTTTATAATCAACAAAAATGGCACTTAGAAATGTCATTAGTAGAGGATGGCAACGCATTAATTTTCCTTTCCACACATCTGTGGAATAGAAATGGATAAAAAACATTATTTAAAAAATAACTGTAAATACTTGCCTATTTTGCATGTGTTCCTGTTTGATGGTGTGAACAAGATTGCTCGAGGGTGATGTGATCTGTGTACCAATAGTTTTCCCTTCCCTATTGATGATATGGATCTGATTCCCGATAAGTTGTCGGTTCCTAGATCCGCCAATCAGGATTTGGTTTCCAATCACCTGACCTTCACGATTAGTCACCTGTTGATGAAAGGTATAAAATGTAAATAGGTTTGAAATAACGACAAGTTTTTGGCTTGCCAAGCAATAAATAATACAGCCTTACAGGGTATTTTCCTCAGAGTAATAATGTGCCAAGCTATAGAGGAGCCCAAACGTAGGAAAACCATTCTATGACTTTTGGGTATTATATTAGCTACAGTTCGCAGCAAAACAATGGGCCGTACTCAGGTCGAGAATTGCCAAATTGATATTAATTTGCATTGTAAATATTTTGAAATATGTACCTGTGTATTTATTATTGCAGGGTTATTCCAATTTATTTTTCTATAATTCTCCTATATTTATTTTATAAAACTGAAAATACATGTGTGTGTTTATTTTTTTATTTATTTATTCACTTTATTTACAATATACTTATGTTACATTTATTGAGACATAAATCCCAACTCTATTGAACCAAAGTCCTGTGTTGAGTTTGTTTGTTTGTCCGTCACATCTCCGAAACGGCGAGTTGTAGCGGCCTGAAATTTGGACACGTCATTTTAGATGCGATTTCAAGGTTAAAATTGCTATTTTTGAGTAAAATTTGAATCGACCTTTATTCTATAAAAACTCAAACTTTATATGGATGCCTTGTGCGGCCCCGACATATTGCCCGTAATCAACTGTCATTATCGACAGTAAACATACTTTAATTCACAAATTTATCCCCTAAATTAAGAAAAAAATAGTATCTGAAGTAAATATGTTGATATAAGGAAAGTTTTTAAGCAACATAATACACGTGTCGGGACAATAAATGCCAAAAATCAACGTAAATCATGGTAAAATATTCGAAATCAATTACCTGTGAAAACTCACTCATTTAACACCTTTGACGCTCCTACTGCTGCAACCAAACATACTGCAATTCACCATAGTCGATTTTTATTTATTATAATGTAAATATCCAAGTTATTTACAAACAAAGCCAAGCACACCGACAAAAGCATCCGATCGAACCGTTTATGTTGTCAAATAAAACAAAATGGCCACCAATTGGTTGCTAATCAACAAACCAACATCGCTTGCGTTCTATGAAATATAGTGATAGGGCTTCTCTATAGGTTCACGCATTATTACTCTGAGGTATTGTCACAAATCGAGAGTAATGTTGAAAATATATTTAATATTTAGAGCAGATTTTTACGATTCTAATTATGTAACTATCAATGTATGAAAGTTTTCAGGGTTGAAAATGAGCATATACGAAATGGCTCTCAGTTGGCATCACGTCACTGGCTTCATCTGTCATCCCCGTTGAGGGAAAATCTAAACAACATTGCACCCACAACTGGCCAAGAGATCCAATTACAGCACAGAACATCCAGGCTTGAGAAAAATCACATTATATTTTTTTGTGTTCTCACCAGGTATCTAACCCTGAACCTTCCATGTGTGGGGTTATTGCATACAACTAAGGCGTTGAATGGCACGGGTAATGTGCCGTTTGTTGTCTCGTTTTCAAATCATTTAAAGTATGGTCATTTTAAACCAAACAGCTTTCTGTCACCGTTGTACTAAAGTTAAATGATAAAAAATGTACAGTAAAACCCCCTTTTCACATTTTTTAAGGGAGCAACAAAAAAGTGTAAAACTGAGGAAAATGCTGAAGTGAGGAAATGAAAAATGTATGGAATTTTTAAAAATAATTACATAAAAATAAAATTAATGTTCTAGACTAAATTCATGTTGTCAACCGTAATATCATGTCAATATGGCGTTTTTGTTTAAATGAAAACTTACCCTAAAGGAAGACAGTAAAACAAAAATGTACATTACACTCCACCTGCTTTGAATTTAGTTCAAGAGACAGTAATTTAAACTTTTTTACTTGTTAAAACTGTTTTTATTCTTCAGTTTGGACATACGCGGTAGCGCACGGCATTGTTTTTATGTCGTCACAAGTTTCGCTATTTTGACACATCAAATGAATTTCAAAATTTTTTAAATGTAAAACCGGGGTGATGTAAAAAACGTTAATTGGGGGGAATATTTGTATGAAGGAAAACAGGACCTTAATATCTCAATGTAAAAAGCAGGAAAACATAAAACTGAGGAATGTAAAAATGAGGTTTTACTGTATGTATGTATACGTAAGACTGAAACTAAAATATTCTGATAAGTCCCGGTGCATACAAGCGGCACCTAGCGAAATAAAACTATCATACCCAAAGCGAAAACGGCAATCATTGTGTTGAAGAAAACAAGTAAATTTATTCTATTTTTATATTTAATTTATTTTAAAATATGTAAATACATTTGTTATTTACAAGTTTCTGCCTACTAGTGCGGTGTTAGTTAATCACATGAGGTCCTGGTCTGATTCTCAAGTTCAGAGGACTCCATATTGTTTGTTCCATCTGTTTGCAAATAATTTAACTGTTTTTACATATTCCTCTTTCACTAAGCCTGCGTACAACATTTTGTAACCCACAACTCGATAGATTTGTAAAATCTAGGAATGGAAACGGCAAATTTTATGGTTATCCTTTATTTCAAAATAGATTTAGAGTCACCCGTGAAATTGGTCATTCCATATACGAACCTGTATGTGAGTGGGACCCGAGTGCTGTAGGCTTGTATTGCTGGAGGAGCTGTGGTTAGATGTCTCACTCTGGCGAGATTCTCCGCTCAGTTGTTGTTGTTGCTGCTGCAGCTCTTGTTGCTGCTGTTGCTGCTGCTGTTGTTTGTCAACGTATATCTCTGTCGGCTGAAGAGAATTTCACGCATGAGACAGTGATTGATGCATTTATGCCATTTATTTTTAGACATACATTTTGATTGGGTTTTGTAGTAATAGAAATGTATTAGTAACACTAAAAAAATTAAGCAAAATTGTTCATAATAAGCAAATAAAAAATAACATGTTAGAATAACAATAACAAAACAAAAAAACAATCATAATATATTGAGTCCTTATTGGAAGAACAACGTAAGCGACAAATAGTGAATTGTGCAGAAGGTTTTTTTTAATAATTCGGTAAATGGGATTTAAAATGGTTGGTTACCGCCAATACTGAAATGACAGCCAAGTTTCCCAAATTTTCCCAAAAATAATCGAGTCCATTTTTAAGTTATTGAGACTAAACGTTGAGACCAACTCTTGTGGCAGCCTATTCTAACCATCAGCAACCCTATTGCTCAGGAAATACTTCCGTAGGTTTAGGTTGAATCTGGTTTTCTTCAGCCTGAGACTGTGGCCCGAGTCGAGCATCTTGTTTTAGCTTGAACATGGGATCCAAATTTTGGCAGAAATAACAAAGTTTGAGTAGAAAATAATATTAATATATTGTCTTGTTATGGTTATATTACAGTATAAATTATTTTAAACTAAATAAAAATGAAGCATTGTGATAACATACAATAACTACCTGATGATTCCGGGATGGAATCTCCATGTGCTGCCTCTGGTGAAGCAAGAGATGATTCTTCTGGAAGAATGCCTTACCACACGTGTCACATACATGTGTACGTAGTGTACAGCCTCCATCCGGATGCCTGAATTCACAATTCAGATTAATTACCCAAACAATTTTATTTAAAATTTGATTTCAGGCATTTTATTTTAATAACAAAATATAAAATAGTCTGATAATACTTTTTTTGTATTTTGATTACTGATTCATAACAACTTATAGGACCTAAAAAATTAAGGTGATATCAGAAGAATAATTGTAGATACGTACGTAAATAACAATATCTATCTGAGACAATCCTAATAAAAAATTTAAACCTAACCTTAATATTTCATGCTTATATTTTTAAAAAACTATCACAATGGGGATGTTTAGTGGTTTATAAATGTTTTTTTTTTGTTAATAGATCATCAACTATGCCAATAATTAAAAAAAGTTTTGTAATTTTGAAATTACTCCGCCTGTGAAGTCACAAGCAGTGATTTATTTTATAGATAATCTACAAAAAATGTTTATTATTTGTGCCTACATAAAAGTACATAATATGTAAGTAATATAATTATAAATTGCTATTTTTTCTGTGGTTCTGTGGAAATCAACTCAATGTTTAGGAGTGCTGAAATAAGACTTGATTTCAAGACTAAACTAAAATATTTTAGGGTTACTTTTCAACAATAAATTACCATTCTAAATGAAGATGTATTTTTAAGGAGTATTTACTGAAACATTTATTTAAACTTTTGAAAACTAAAAATACAGATGGTCCCTTCTGCCACCTGAGTACTGAATTATTAATAACTTCGTGATATACGTAGCTTTATTCTACACTATTTTATTGCAACACTTGCACAAAAGTTTATTTTAAATTACCACAATGACATTTGGCAGATATTTCCATTATGATTGAAATGTCAACACTGAGCACTGACCGATTCCTTTTAAAATGAATAATGCCAAAAATGGCCACTTCAAAAGTCACATGTCCCCTATCTGATACATAATATGTCAACGGTATCCTATCAAAGAAAAATAGTCCTTCAGAAATAATGTTTGAAATACTAGTTTCCAATAGAGAATCTTCAAATAATATATGTAATCTGCAAGCTTGTTTTAGTACTGAAAAATCGCGACATGGTTAAAGATTTAAAACATAGTGTACTTTTTATTATTTTATTTATTTTCCCATAAACATAGTTGCTATAAAACATTATTATAGAAAGTCAAATATAATGGTACAACAACAAACCATCACGACGTTCCCCCATAAGGGTAGGCAGAGAGGTAAGAACGCCACAACACTATCTTTGCATACAGATCTCGCTTCCTCTACATTCATACACCTTATAAAGCACGCGTGCTGATTATTCTGACTTTTGACATGTTGACATGTTTAAAATATATTAGTAAGCTGTGCATTATCGCATATTTGCAGGATTCGCCCCTGGTCACAAGTTGTCGTCAGTGAATTGTGCTGATATTTTAAATTTAGAAATTGGAAGTGTAAAAGTACACTGAACATTTTTTAAAAAAGGGCTGCAGAAACTGGAAATCTATCACAACACATAACTATGCTTTAATTGATTGGTTGATTCAAAAGAACTTGTGACATAGTTCAAAGTAATGAATTTTTATGAATTTTTCGATACATTTTTAGTAAATTTGCGGTACAATTAAATACTCTAATTTTTACCGGAAAACTTTTTTTCCATCTAATTTTCTATAACCCTGAACTTCCTCATTACAGGCTCAAAAAATACATAATATTGTTCCTACGTGAAACCGATACATAATATTGGTCTAATTATTTACTGTTACTTTGTATGTTACATGCTGTTTGATTTTGTATGACCGAGTTTGTTTCAATAAATAAAATAAATATCCCTTTGCTTTCTTCCTTACAAAATACAAAAAAAAAAAAATTTAAAATACACATCAATTAATTATTAAAAAAAAAAAACATATTCGTTAAGTTCAGAACGAAGAGAGAAAGTTTTTAAAAACTTACCTCCTGTGGTGCTGATGAAGACCATGTCTCGATGCAAAACCTTTACCGCAGTCCGGACAGAAGTGAACCTTGGGTCGTGGTGGAGTAACTAAGTGAGGAGTCTGGTTGGCTATCACCGTATTACCCGTATGCTGTAGGACACTGGATCCTGATGATACTAACTGCAAACCCTGCGTCCCACCTAGAGTCAATTTACAAATCAGATGATACAGTCGTTTAAACCTTCACAATCTTGTAATGTAAAAATAAATATTTATGGGTTAAGTAATGGATTGACGATATTCAAACTACAGGATGCGGCGTAAATAAAAATAGATCTATTCTGAGAGACAGATTTATCATTATTACATTTAGATTGCTCTGAATAGCAAAAAATAAATTGTGAGGCTCAAAGGGGCAAAATTTTACAGTCCCCAAGATTATAATCAATTAAATGAAGTCCGAAGGGCCAAATTCTCTAGCATGTAACAGTCAAATATTAATACAATTAATTTACAAAAGTTATTATTGATTAAACTTCTTAGATTTTCACGGCCGTTAAGATGCACAATAAGTTATTGTGCAAAAGTTATTATTGTTTTGTAAATGAACGCTTCAAAAATGTATACAGTTAAAAAAACGTAAAAATCAGTCTGTGACGGCTGTACATCTCAACCATCTTGTCAAGTTTCTGTGATGAGCAACAAGATCAGAAAACGACTGGTATCATATACAAAAACCTTTTTTCCAAATTCAATTAGCTTTTGAGTGTAACACACTGTGTTTAATATGTACAAACCTTGATGCGCTTGTGTGGGATTGAGGAAATTTCCAGGCTGCAAGGCGGCCGTGAGGGCACACAGATCTGTCACAAATGTGCGATCGCCCGTATGAAGTCGCACGTGTAATGCCAACGCTTCCTGCAACATAATACGCATTTACAATTTTTCTTCTTCATTTTGTTTTTAATTTAAATGTATTGTAGTGACTGCTCATTTTAATCAACTTTGTAAGATAGCTTTTCATTTTGGTAACATTAAATCATCATCACGCTCTATCCGCACCCTATTCTATTAAAATTACTGATGTTTCTACCATGAGCGATCTGGGTGTTTTGTTCGATTCGAAATTATTATTTAAAGAGCACATTATGAATACTATTAAAATACCTAACAAAGCTGTAAAAATATTAGGATTTGTACTTAGAACCGGAAAAGATTTTAATAATATAAACACATTAAAATATCTTTAGACATCTCTAGTTAGAAGCCAACTAGATTATAATTTTCCAATATGGTCAACTTATCAAATCACTTTCTCAGATTCTAATGAGAGAATTCAGAATAAGTTTCTTAGATGTATTAATTTTAAGATGGGTTTTTCTTGTAATCAATTAAATTATAACAAAATTTTAGACTCTCTTAAATTAACTAAATTGCAAGAACGAAGAAGATAGACCGAACTTACGACTTTTTATAAAATAATAAAACCAATCTATGATACCCCTGATCTACTGAAATTGATGTCATTCTATGTACCGCCTAGGTTAAGCAGAACATCAACAATATTTTATTGTCAAAATTCTCGAATGGTAGCTCAATATAACTCACCTATGTTTAGATAACAGAATACCGGGAATGAATATGCATCATATTTTGATATATTTAGTTTATCTCTGCCTAACTTAAAAAATAAAGTGACCAACATATTTTTATCAAAAAGAGCAAATCAACTTCAGGATTTTGGGTTGGAATAGTTATAATTTAATTGATTAACGTATTTTGTAATTGTATAATTTCTTTAAAATATATATGTATTTCAAGTCATTTATAATGTGTATAGTATGAATGTATTAATATTTCATACTCGATTTATTTTTTTTTTTTTTTTAAGCACTCTTTACACCACATATATTATGTAAATGGCAGAAATGTCATATATAAATAAATAAATAAATACCGCTTAGGGCACTGCATTGTTTCATCCGCCTGGACACGGGGTACTAAATTACAGTGCTATCAAAAAAAGTCAAAGAAGTGAAAGATATGTGAATTGATGTTTAGAACTTGGTCTGCTACCAATGAAATTGGAACTAAATTATCACACACCATATGTAATAAGTTTACGATAAAGATAATCACAAATATGAATTGTTTAACTTACCTTAGTATTAAAGCAGTTTCCACACTCTTGACAAGAGTATCCAGAGGTTGTTTTTTCCTGAATAGCGCCATCTGGTCCAATGAGCTATCAAAATAAAAATAACTTGAGACACTGTTCCTCTCTTACGATTACAATCTAATTTGAATTGATTATTCATCTTTTTCTTTTTTATCCATGTTTAGAATTTACGTCAGAAATATTTTAGCCTATCTGTACAGTCCTTCTTTGTGATAACAACCTTTAGGTTTGTGAACAAACGAGCCATCTTCCAATAAAAACAATATGTATGAACTATAAAGTTATTTTACGAAGTAATTTAATTTCACGGTAAGATTAAGAGCATTAGAATAATTGAGCTTAACAAAATATTTATTCTCTTCACTATCTAACAAAAGGGTGGCCAGACTAAATATTATGAGAAGTATCGTCATTGTGAAAAGCAGTACATATTTCTCTTCATCAGTATTAATTAAGCTATCTTGCTAAACATAAAGATTCATAGAATCAAAACCTAATATCTGCCTAATAAAACAAAAAGCAAACATTTTATTAAATTAATTTAAGTGAAAACTTGTTTGTCGTTAAATAATATACAGTAAACCCCCTTTTCACATTTTTCAAGGGAGCAAGAAAGCTGAGGAAAACGCTAAAGTGAGGAAATGAAAAATGTATGGAAAAAATGGGAATTACATAAAAATAAAATTGATTTGCTATTTGTGTGCATATACTTCCAGAAAAACCAGATAAGTGGAAATTGTCAATATTTTTTTACCTATTTTCAATGATTTCACTAAAAATATTTTGTTATCTGTTTTTTTATTTGATTTAAAAACAGAATGTTAAAATTATTTTATGTGTAAATAAAAAAAAAACAAAATAGAATTTAGAATTTGCATAAAATAACCTTTTTATTTATAATTTTATTTATACGGTATCACTTTTTTCTATGGCATCACTAAAAACAACAGTCATATAGATCGCGGCAAAATTATTTCCACTTTTATGATAACTTTTTAAATGTCGCAATTTAATGATATTAAAACTTTATTGTTTCTTAACGATTGTCAACTGCGTTTCATGATTTGTACAAGTCAATACGACGTTTTTGTTCAAATGAAAATTAAGACTAACCCTAAAGGCAGACAGTTAAACAAAAAGGTCAATTACACTGCACCTACTTTGAATTTAGATTAAGACAATAATTTATCCTTTATTAGTTGTTTACCTGTTTTTATTCTTTATTCATGTGGCATACGCAGTGGCGCGCGGGCCGCGGTATCATTATTACGACATAATATTGGCTTTTTTGACACATCAAAAGAATTCCGAAAATTTTAAAGCGTAAAACCGGGTTGATAAAAATTTAAAAAACATTAATTAGGGGGAACATTTGTACGAGAATGTATGAAGAAAAATGGGTCCTGAACATTTCGGTGTAAAAAGCGGGAAAACATAAAATCGAGGAGCGTAAAAACGAGGTTTTACTGTATTTATAAATCAAGAAAATTAAGGAGACTAGGATCGAATTTATAAATAGCCGAGTGTAATAGAAAGCAGATAAACTGTTTTTATGTAAAGAAAGCAAGTTGCCTTATAATGGGGTGAATTCTGACTTGGATTCGTATGGCTTCCGGGTGTGTAAAATAGTGCATGAGATCTTGCTCTAAAATATTTACTTGGAACAGGCGAACTGATATCTTTCAGTATATTTGGATTATGTATACTCCCAGAAATTGACTTCTAAAAATGTTTCTTAAGAAAAATATGACGACGAGATTCGAGGGTGTTGTAATCCAGCATCCCTGCTAGAAATAAGGATGGATACAAGAACAAATAATTATTATATTCTTTAAGATTTGAGAAAAGCAAAAATCGCTTTTGAACTATTTCAAGAATGTGGTTCGAATCAGAAGGATACCAAATTATGAAACAGTATTCTAGTATGCTGCGGACAAATGTATTATACATTGTGTTTTGCAATTGTGTTACTGAAAGATCTAGAATTTTGAAGTACAAATCCAAGCATCTCACTAGATTAGACTAAAACGTATAATTCACTTAAAAAATAATAGTGAGATCTTTGATTTGGTGAATTGCGTGATAAAAGTACGTTATTCGTATTGTTAGGAAATAGAGATGTTTTTTTGGAGCGAGTATAACAAATAACGCAACGCAAAATATACAATTAATTGGAAGATGCCTTCTAGTTGTTCGGGTTCACAGGGAGAGATACCTGCACAGCGGAAGGCTTTTGTCTACCGTTGTCTGGACCCACCACTTGAACTATCTGCGGCTTCATCTCCTGCTGCTGGGACGAGCCGGTCTGCTGGCCAACGCTCACAGTGGTCACGCCGCTGCCAAGGGAGGGGTGGAGGATCTTGCAGTGTTGCTGGAGGTCGTTCTTGCACTTGAAGGCCTCTCCGCAGTCGATGCACGAGAAGGGAGAGTCGCCCGTATGCAGTCTGGAACATGCGCTACTCATCAATTTAAATTCAGTTCATTGTGTATAAAAAGCTTTTGAATTAACAGTACAATTTGTAATCCATATTTTTTTTAAATGTTTGTAGACAAAGACTGGATTTCACCCCATGGGAAGTTATTGACATTAACTTACAACAGAGATGGGGATCATTTGAGGAAAGGAAATATGGTCTATAAGTCTAAGCATTTAGAGAACTTATGACTTGCCACTGGCTGGTTTGAGTGGCCACTTTACACACTGTAATATTCACCATTCTACCTTTATTTAAACATCCGCAATTCCTCAACTCTTCCATCTGTTGACTTTTGTGAAGTGAAAGAGCTGAAACCTTTATTGATGTGGGTGAGGTTATTGGGTTGTATTTTTCCACCTAGAAACAATGTCTGATAAACAGTTTTTCAATTTCTATACCTACTTATTCAACTCTTCCATCTGTTGACTTTTGTGAAGTGAAAGAGCTGAAACCTTTATTGATGTGGGTGAGGTTATCGGGTTGTATTTTTCCACCTACTAAACAACGTCTAAAAACAGTTGTTCAATTTCTATATCTACTTACTTTTATAAAGTTAGTTGAATAAACAAATGACAGGTCATAAGCCATGCAAATGCCTAGACTTCCATATTGCCTTCTCAAAAATGTATTCCCTCTCTGTTTATTTTTTTTTTCAATCTTAATAACTCCCTAGGGCGTGGAATCCAAGCCATGTCTACAAAAATTTGGACAAACTCGAAAAATTGCTGCCAATGGCAGTTTTAAAGCGATGCAATTGTCTAGATATCCATATTATATTATCAAAAACTAGTTCGTTTCAATGAAGATTTCCATAATATCCTAATTATGATTATTCAGTATTTAGAAAGGCAGACTTACTTCATGTGCGCAACAAGTGTCCTTTTCTGCAGGAACTCCTTTCCACAGATGGGACAGGAGTGCGGTACCCTCCCGTGCATACGCCCATGATTGACCAGCTGAAACTTTCTGGTGAAGGCTGAACCACAGTCTGGACACACAAATGGGTTCAGTGACCCGTGGAACCTTGAATGCATCACCTGAAAACCAATAAAAGGTTCGTACATTGATCCAAATTAAAAAAACCAAGCAGAAATCTTGTATTTAACTTTGGTGATGGCAAATGGGGTTCTAGCTGTCAGAAGGGTCGCAGTGAGTCACATCTCGCTGGAGGGTGTGATTGATAAAATGCTGCGAAGACCCAGTTGCATTCCACCAACTAGTCCGACTCGTAAGTGTCCACATCGCGATCCCCGGGCAATGGATCACACTAAAAATGATGTGATCACAGCAGATAACGAGAGGATGAAAGGCGAGTTTCTGGCGTCTCCAAACCACAACCAATCAGCTAAGAGAAGGTAACCCCGACAGAAAAATCTACCAGAGAAGGCAACGGGAAACCACTCTTTAGAAAAATTGACTTATTAGAGACTTTTTTTTTGTTTATCAAGAGGCGACTCACCAGGTGATCCTTTTGTGCAAAGCTCTCTCCACACTCCTGACACACAAAGGGCCTCTCTCCCGCATGGAACTTGCTGTGTGTAACTAGGTGCCTCTTCAGGGGGAAACTACGACCGCAATCCGCACACACAAATGGCCTATCTCTACTGTGAACCTGTGTAAGTAAACATGCATACGATTAAATAATTTCTAAGCATTTTTTTGAAAATCACAGCATCGAAAAAGATTAACGAATGATAACATATTTATTGTTTTTTTTAATGATTAATATTTATACAGGATTCCATTTTACTAAAACTACAAATAAAATTTTATACAGATTATATTATTAACATTTTTTAGTATCATAATACAAATATAGAGACTGAAAATCTGTGATTTACTTCAATTTATTAAAGTTTACATATGTAACATAATGTGGAGTAGGTGCTACAAAATAAACACCAATATTTTTATAAAGAAATGAACATCTACATGATGCAATAACTTATATTTACTTATAAATTATTAATTTCCCAGTCTGAAGATGCCCATTAAAGGGTGAAAGCGCTAATTGGTCAAACAAATAAGTGGAAGTGTACTAAGTATTCTGAAATTAATAACTTATATGCAAATATTTACAAATAAGTTATTCATTTAAAATAAGTTATTACATCATTACAATGGAATTCCATCAAAAATTGTCAATTAACTATTTAAATAAAAAAATATCTATATATTGCCGTCATAAGCAAAAAGGCAGTTATTTGCAATGGTCATATTTTGAGATATGTGAATTTTTCGTATATATCAATTTTATGCTAATTTAAAATAAAGTGTAAATAATCATAAGTAAAAACACAGTATCTGTTTCTAGGGCACAAAACCTGTGTGTGTCATATACCTCTACACTGAGTTTTTGCTTATGGATCTCTAGATATTCTGCTACTGCTTAAAAAACAACATTTTATCGTTTTTTGTACTGAAATAGTTTGTTTACTACTCGTAGCTATCGAAATTTCTTGTAGAATATTATCACAGATTTAACTCATTTTGTCAAAAAAACTGCCTTTTTGCTAACGACGACTTAACTATTGATAGAAATATGCATTTGCACAATATTCCAATACCGCACACTAATGCACACTAATAAGTCAATATGCTGCGTTATACAACGATAATAATTGGATATAATTTGTAGGTTACACAGAAATGATATTCAAATTATGGATTGTGAGCATTAAATTTGAAACATGTAAAAATAAAGTCAGTCACTTACCCTGGAGTGTGTTAGCAGATGGTGCTTGAGTGTGAAGGATTTCTTACACTCGTGGCACTGAAACGGTCTCTCCGCAGAGTGGAGTAACAGGTGCGTATTGAGGCAGTGCTTGTGAGCAAAGGCTTTACCACAATGTGAACAAGCATGGGGCCTCTCACCTGCAGCAAATAACGCACCTATTTAAATACTTTAAATGCAAAATGCCCATCGTCCTTAAAAAATAACATTATTGTATGTCGTCACCCTCAAAAGAACTCCACATTTTTTTAAATGAGATATAGGCATTAACATACAGCTATAAACATAACAAAAATAATACGATTCTTAGGAAGATTTCAATTCAAATAAATTAGTATTCCAATCTATTGTATGCCACGCTTGAAATTGCTCTACAGTCCTGTTTCTTGGAAACGATACAGTTTAAAAAAAATCCAGATAAGCAGAACTGGGCAATGAGAGTTGTATGAAAGTATGGTCAATACGCCAAAATTGAATTCATGTAAGAGAAATTAAATATCCTGGATATTGAAGAAAGAATACTGTTCAATATTCTGATTTTAATTCAGAATTGAAAAACAGACTGGTTCAGGGATGCAGGTTAAGAAGCTTTTTTTTTTTTTGCACCACAACAGGCCAGGAGGCCCAATTACAGTGGTGAATTATATCACAGAACACCCAGGCTTGAGAAAAATCACATTTTTAATTTTTGTGTTCTCACCGGGAATCGAACCCGGAACCTTCCGAGCGTGAGTCAAGCGTCTTGACCACTACACCACGGAGGCCGCCATTAAATATAATAAAGATTTTCACAATTATGAAATGAGAAGTTAGGGTGATTTCAGGCTTCTTAATGTAAGACTGACGGGAACTCGGAACAGCCTTTACTATAAAGGTTTTTAAATGTTTAATAAGTTGCCAGACAGTCTCAGGGAAGCTGGAAGCGTCTCCACTTTTCGATAAAAATGCTTTGCTTAAATTAGGGAAAAATAATATATTATGTAAAATTACAGATAAACTTAAGTTAGGTATATTTATTTTGGTTAATAATAATAATGTTTGGATAATTTATATAGCGCCATTTTTGTGAAAATCACCTCAAGGGCGCTGTACAATAAATAAATTTGGTTATTACTATACTAGTCAGTAAATTGAAGTCATATTGAAAATTTACAAGCTAAATAAATAAATACATATATACATACATTTTTTAATAATTTAATTGATTTGTATTACCGCCTTATCCAGAATACGAAATATTACAGTGAGAAAATCACAATAAATATCTATATACACAGATCATATTTATTGTAGCCCAAAATGCTTGCCACTATACTTTGATGATTGATACGCGGATATAACTTTGTTAAGAGAGGGCCCTAGAAAGGGCATTAATTTGCCTATTTGGGACACGTCTAAAATAAGTTTGGAGATTAATAATACTTAACTGGTTTATAAAATAAAAGTACCTACTTCTTTAAAAAAATTACTGTATGTTTCCTAATAAATTGTTGAAAAGGGTTGTGGTCCGTGGTAGTGTCGAGCTCATGGACCAGGGTCTGAGATTCAAACCCTTACCTACCACAACTTGTTTCCCATTTTCTAACATGGTTATTTACGACTAGCAGAAAATGGTCCCAAAATTTAAATATTCAGATAAATAATAAGAATGGAAATACTCATTTTTGAAAAATATATACATTTAAAATGGTTTGAAATAATACCAATTATATTTACCTGTGTGTACTCTACTGTGCGTAGTAAGATGGTGTTTCAACAGAAAAGATTTTCCGCACTCATCGCAGGAATATGGACGCTCCTTTGGCATTGATGAAGGAGTCTGAAGAACATCAAAATAAAATTCATATATATTACAAAAAATACCCTCAAATGAGTAATTAATACCAAGCAAAAATTTAGATGTAAATAAATAATTATATAATTTGATCTTTAAAATGAATTATATATTATCATATCCACGCCACATGGTGTATAGGGCACTACGTGGGACAATAATCGCAGCATATCAGGATCATTTTTTTGCTACATGAAGATAAGATCAGTCTTATGCTTAAGATGCCAGTCTAGGGTTGGTATTCGTTCGAATGCATTGCTAGTACTATTAGCGTGCTAGCGACGTGTTCTCTATCCCTGCGAGAGCGTTCAGAGTCGCACTGCAGATACAATGTCATCCTTGTCGAGAATCGAACCTGCGACAGTAAAGCTGTACAGTACAAATGTGATTCGTACACTTCCTTTACCTTGGGTGAATGAGAATTATTGGTCCCCGGCTCCTGCTTAGTCTGCACCAGTTGCATCTGCTGCATGTTCTGCTGCTGTTGCTGCTGCTGCTGCGGGTGGTCAGGGGACACGCTGCCCGAGTCAGGCCCCATTCCCTTGAGGCCCCCGTTGAGCAGCGAGTGGCCCAGCTGGCCCGAGTCCAGCACGGGAAGGCCCTGCGCCGCCTGTAATGCCCGCTTCATCAGGATCTCGTTACACTCCTCGGCCGTCAACTGGATGGGCCCGATGGGCGTCATGAAGTGTTTTCCTGGTATGTTCGCTAAAATAATAACACTTATTATAACTGCATACTCATTTATTTACAATAAAAATAAGAAAATTTACGTTTTAAATCCTAACCGAGTGTCAATTAAAAAGTATGTTTTTAATATAGTGAATGACTTTGGGAAAATAAGCACATTTGTAAGATATAATATCAATAATATCGACAGTGGAAGAGCAAAAGTTCCTAAGCGGCGTGTAGCGGCTTTACAGAAGAGCCAATTAAAGCATTTTTGTTTTTTTTTATTAATAAAAAAATCTCATTTATACCTATTATTTTGGCGTAATTCCTGGATAATTTAAGTTATGCCTTTTCTCTGTCGATATATACTATAAAGTACGTTCATCGTCCATAATATCAGTAGTATTATGCAAATATCAGTGATTACCACATTTCTTATTTTTTTGTTAATAAGTAAATTTTGTTGTACAAACATTATACCTACGACATGAATAACAACAATCAAGAGGAACTCACATGCGATAAAACTTTGTGTGTGGTTTTGTTGCGTCGTTCGATTGGTGGCCGAGTGTGGAAATGTATCGTTAACGAGAAACATTGTTCTTCTTCCTGCTCCCCCTTTACTGCCTTTATCTTGGGATTGGGGAGACTTGTGAGCTGCTACCGTCAGAGTCGTCTCCGAACTCGATATCTAAAATAACAGTAAAATTCTTGTAAAAATTCACCATTCTCTAAATTTTACTTCAATAGATTAATTGAGTAATGCAGACTATTTCTTTAAATAATTTTCAACCATTTGTGTGCAATACGCCTGTCAACGAACTATGTTTCTATGCCCAGAGAGACGGCCATAATAAAAAAAAGTGCATTAAAGATTACAATTTTAGCTGTAAGTATGCTTTTTAAGTCATTATTTTCTAGATCGTCTAAAAATTTAGTGGCCTGCTGGATACTTCCATAATATGTAACAGCATGTGCGTACAATATATTTTACAATTTTATTTTAAGCCTTTTCCTGAAAATACTCCCTTTCTTATAAAATTTATTTTTAAAGAAAAATATGATCATGCCAAATAAAAAAACAACTGTATGGTTAGTAGGTATTGATTTTTAATGATTAATATTTAGCTTTCAAAATAGACTAATTATTTTTTATGACTACATTGATACGTCAATCAGTGTCAAAATACACAAAAATATAAAAAGGTTAGGAAATAATATTAACTTTGACATATTATTTTTAGGCTTTAGACAAATACGCAAAGCGCAATTTTACTCCCTTATAAAATATAATAAACATTGTGATTAAATTTGGAAATTCTTCTCATAAATACGATTTATTATGTATGTAAAAAACATATTGTTGCTTTCTATAAAAAAAAAAATTGTGCAAAAACAGAAATGAAAAACTTTTGCTAAAGACTAAATTATATTAAAAACTAAATGTAGCAAAAATGAAATGTAATAGAAAAAACAAATAAAACAAAACACGTCACGAGCTAGAACACTCCAGTAGCGAGATGAGAAAACAAAAAAAAAAAAAAACTTGTTGTTTTTATCATAATACTTGTCGCTAAATTCATATAAAACTGAATATAAAAAACAATATTGTCTTTCTTTAGAATTAACATTTGCATACCCAAAATTGATTTATTTATTCTTATTTACCTACACATCTGGTAGCGGCTCGATAATAATGTTTGATATATATGTTTATAGCACTTCAACTAAACAAAAAAAACAATAAACAAGCTCGCTTCTTCATAGAATATTAAGTAAACATTTTCATTGCAGAATTAAATAACATTTTTACAAAAGTAAATCAAAATATAAATGGAGATAACTTGTGTTCATTTATTGGAAGTACTCTGTAGTTACATGACTTAAGTTATAAGTAAGTACCGCTAAATGAAAGTATGCTTCCTAATGCACAAATATTGCAAAACAAACCAAATACTGCCTTGGGTCATTGGGAATATTGACGAACTTATGCTATACAATGTATTGCAGATAAAAAATCTTGTGTGCATAATAAATTATATTCAAAATAAAATGTAGTAGTAATGAAGTTCATTTGATTTTCAAAATGGTTTGTTTTAATTATAATAATCAAAATACATAAATAGTTTTATTCCACTTTTATTTATAATTTTTACCAGTGACTGGGTTTCGTCGTGACCACAACATCTATTTTTATTATTGTAAACCAATTTTTGTTATTATAATTAAAATGCAGTTATACCAAGAAACGTCAGTAGAAAAACTCAATCTATGGTTTGTTTTCATCATGATACTTATCCCTAAATTCATATGAAATTGTAAGACGTACTTTCATGGGCAAGAATACTGTTTTATAAAGATTCAGTAGTATATGGCATAGTAAGCAGTGTAAAAACATAATTAATGAACAATTATTTATAAGACTTGAAGGAATAAAGGAACAGGTACGACTTTTGCTCAGAGAAATTTATCTTTTGTGGCCCCAAGAGTGTTCAATGTCCTAGATGAACATATTAAGTTTTCCAAAACGAAAGCTATTTTCAGAAGAAGTGTACAAGTTTGGATTATTTGTAAGGGAAAACACCATTGCAGGAGAGTGCTGCGAGACATTGCATAGATACGTATATACTATTAATCGTGTTGTCCAGATGTCCATTAAAATATATGTTTATGTAATAATTTTTAATTTTGGTGTTTAATAATATGCATGCTTCCACATTCCATTATGTTGTATCCCAACTCAACACAGGGCTCGTGGCCCTATAGAGTTAAGGATACGTTATTATTTTTTTGTAATATATATATTTGTATGAATAAATTAAATAAAAAAATATAGTTGTTCAAACATAGTGTGTAATGTGGCCACTTAAACCAGCCAATGACAGTTCATAAACTCTGGAAATGTCTATACTTCTATATCACCGTCTTTAAAATGTTCTTCATCTTTGTTGTATTATATTATATTAATAACTTCCAAGGGGGTTGAATCCTGTTCTCGTCTAAAAGATGTCAGTCTGCCTATCCTGTTTTTGTCTATATTAATAATTATTTATTTATTTAGAATCTCTGGACCCCAATTACAATGGGAAGTTAAGAGTTATCTTCATTTATCAATAAAATAATTATAAAATAATTATAATTTAATATTATAATATAAATTTGGCACTTTGGGCCTCGCTTTATCAGCCCTGCGGGCCTCATTTGAATTATTGAAATCTCAGGAAATTACAATACAAATTTAGAGGAAGTGACGTATTCGACAGAGTGGTTTCATTCCATCCTCTCTGCCTACCTCTACGGAGAAAAGGCGTGATGGTGCATTTGTTGTTGTATTCCAAAATCCGTCTTCTATTTTCATATAAATCTAATTTGATTTGTTTTATCCGAAACATCTACTTTTTTTAATGTGATGTAGAGTAGAACTCCGTTTATTCTAACTCCAGTTATCTGGATTACCAAAGATCCAAATTGTTATCAGGAAATAAAAAATAAAGGAGATTGTATAATTTATTTATATAAAAGGCAATGTTTGATGGGCTGAATAACTACCGGACCGATTTATTATATTTAATACTAAAACAATATCAACAGACATTCTATTCATTTTTGAAAATCACATTCCTGACTAAATTGCATCCCTGAGCAGAGTTTGACATCTGCTAAAAGAATTCTTTATTTTAAAATAATTAATTATTTTATGTTTTGGAATTCAAACATAAACAAGTACTTAGGTACCTACTTAAATTCGGTATTTGAATATGAATTATTTCAAGTTCTGGAATTCAATCATAAACAAGTACCCACGTACCTACTTACCAATGAAAAGTTACAGCATCTTTTTCACGTTTATCCAAACGGTTTTTACTAAACATTATTTGGTAAAGTTTTGTAAGTATACTTAATTATTTTTAATCTTAAGAGCAAACACGGTCTGACTTTTCTTCATACAAACGTATTTTCTCTGAATGGCACTAGAGAAATGATTTTTTTACAATAACAACAACAACAAACTATCACGCCGTTTCCCCATCAGGGTAGGCAGAGAGGATAGAACGCCGCATCACTCTATCTTTGCATTCAGATTTCGCGTCCTCTACATTCATAGATCTTCTCATGCATGCGCGCCGATTATTCTGACTTTTACCATGTCCATCTTCAAGTATTTGTTGGATTTGGTCATGCCATATCTATCTCGGTCTTCCTTTATTTCTGCATCAATGAGCATTTGCATTTTAAATATTTTTAGCCGTTCTTTCGTTGTCCATTCGCTCTACATGTCCAAACCAGCGCAGAGCTCTTTTTTAGACATTATAGATATTAACAATTAGCGTGTCCCTATATTGTTTAGTTTTTAAAAAATGGTTTATAATGGGAAGCAGAACCATTCAAACTCGTAAAAAAAAACACAGTTTTATCTGCAGTTTTCGTATATAAATATAACTATTTTTGGAAAATGCAAAACATATCGACACAGAAATTTTTATTCTGATACTCTGTCTAAAAAAAATACAAAATCGGTTCAGTTGTGAGGTGCGGAAAACTGTAGAGCGAAACGTCGATTTTGTATATTCTAACAAAAGGTCGGACATGCAGTTGTCTTTTTCGTACAGTATCTGGGAGGCAACTGCAAGACAGTGACAGGAAAACAATGTTCGAACACCTATTTATCAAAATTCTATGTCCTCACAATAATTAATCTAAACCGAAAGACAAAAATAATATTGTGCACATACATATCTAATTTGGACTAAATACAATGATTGGTATCAAACTTTCGATTGTATTCATTTAATCTATTTAGCAAGAACTCAAATCTTGCAATAGCAAAGCATTGCCGGGTTCAGCTCGTAACAAATAAAAAAAAGAGCAATTAACTTCGCTGAACATATTTACGTAAGTTTGTAAAGGGTTTCTAGTTTGCTGTATTTGAAAACAATAAAAAAGTTATCTTAGAGTAAATTTAGCGTTTTCTTTCAAAACCTTGACATGATGTGTATGCGCATGGGTGTATGTACGTGTGTGTGTATGTTTATGTGTATTTATGTGTATATATGTGTATGTCTGTATGTATATGAATCATGTGTATCCGAATAAGTTTATATTTTGTTTGTCTGTGCTCTATATTAATTTGTTAACTATTATAATATATTAAAATGTAATTGCCTAGCTTGGAACGGGGTATGTACCCTTGTTAGCTGGGCAAAGTGAACATGGAATTGTATTTTGATAAAAAGTGTGAATAAATAGATAAATTTATTGATTAATCCAATTATCCGGATTTCTGCATATACAGATAAAGTCTGGCACTCATTAATCTGGATAGTTGCGAGTTTCAAATATAAATATATATAAACACATTAGCAATTATGCCGGCTATAGCTGTCAAAATCATGTCTCTCTATAGTCATCAGTGCAAAAGACATTGGTAGTGAAAAGACAGCTGTAACCTATGTGAAACTGAAGTAATTATATGATAGGAGATATTGTGTTTCTATAAAAAACAGACATTTACTCAGTGAAAACCAAATGTCGCCTATATAACTCCTGCATAACACCTATTCACCTTTACGGATGCGAATCGTGGCAACTCACTAGCGCCCAAAATAGTCAAGTTCTGAGTTTTTAAAATAGGGGTCTCAGAAAATTCTTGGGTGTGCGGTAGTTTGACTTTGTGAGGAATGAGTTAATAAGAAAACGGACGCAGCAAACTCAACGGTGACAACTGTCGTCAAGCGGAGGCGATACGGTTGGCTAGGCCATATACTGCGGATGCCTCCTGAGAGCCATGACCACGCTTGCCTACTTTACAAGGCATCAGGTTCTCAACGTCCTGGACGTCCACTGCTGACAGTTCGCCGGCAGTTTATGTCAGAACTTCGGGACGAGAACCTGACTTGGGAGGACGCAAAAGAGTTGGCAGCCGACAGAGATGCACGGAGGCTCTTTGAGGATACCATGTGCTCCAACTAGGGAGCGGACATGGAATGATGATAAAAAACAGTCGTTAAAAAATGTCCTAGTATGTTAGTCCAATAAGATTTACTTCAAACCATCAACTACGGTTCAATCAAAAGTGAAATATTAAAAAAGTAAGAAAGTTATGATATGCGCCCATATTTTTTTGCTCAATAGGCCAGGAGGCCCAATTACAGGGGTGAATTACAGCACAGGGCACCCAGGCTCGAGAAAAACCACATTAAATTTTTGTGTTCTTAATGAGAATCGAACCGAGAACCTTCTGTGCTTGCGTCAAACATATTAACCACTACACAATGGAGACCGCCACCATGAGTGGATTCTATAAGTAAAAAGTTTTTGTTAATGTGTTAACTGCCATTTATATAAATATTTTAATAAAATGGCACTATGTTCCATTATTATTATAATTTGACAGACATTGAACAGTTTTATGGTAAAGCTATAAAATACATACCTACATGTATATTGAAAAGTCTTAATACGTACAAAGGAAAAAAATATGGAGCCCACGCACATACCGTGCCTTTTTAAATTTATGTTAAAAAAATGTAATGTTATGTTTAAAAATATAAACATAAGAAAAATAAATGTAACAGTTAGTTATTTAGAACCCGTTGAAAATGGCCCCCAAAATTGAAATGTTAGGCTAAATCTTTAAAAATTAAATGTTTGTATTAAAAAAAAATTAAATCCTTATTTGAGATCTATTATTGTGACATTATAAAATTAAGCTTTAATACGAACAGTTCACTAAAAACATTTCAACTTTTGCTAGAATCCTAACATTAATTTGTTGTGACCTTGACCACCAACAAAGGGAAAGAATTAAGTTTTTATTACAAAGGAAACTAATAACTTAACGCACCTAGTTGTAATTTGATTGATATTGCGTTGGCTCAGTTGTAAATATAATAAAATCTATTAGGTGTACAAATAAGTTTCGGCCTTTTTTTATCAAAAATGGGTCATTTTGTGTGAGAGAACGGAACCTTATGTTTTGTTTGTCCATCGCTTGTCACTACTTTTTCCCATCTTTCTGGCAGCATACGGATACAGCGTTAGATGAATGCTTCATCTTTTGAGGTTATCTATGAATCGACCCAATTTTTGGTATCTTCATATAATGTAAAGTACTGCTCAGCCAGGCCATGTGGTATCGATCGAAACAAGTAGTAGTACGAAGGGGCAATGTCTGGTGAACACGGCGGGCGGGGTAAAACTTCCCAATTGAGTTTTTCCAAATAGGTTTTGACCAGCACTGCAACATGTGGACGAGCATTATCATGCAGGAGAATAACTTTGTCGTGTCTGGAGTAGTAGTGAGTGCGCTTTTCCTCGAGTACTCGACTCAATCTCATCAATTGTGTTGGGTAGATAGCTCCAGTGATGGTTTCGTTCGGTTTGAGCAACTCATATTACACGACACCAAGGTGATCCCACCAATTACACAACAAAAGTTTTTTTCCCATGAATGTTTGACTTAGCTGTAGATGTTGAAGCATGGCCAGGTGGTCCCCATGACGTCTTTCTTTTTGGATTATCATATGGCATCCATTTTTCATAACCAGTGACTATACGGTGCAGAAAAGCCTTTCGTTTATGCCTGGCAAGCAGCATTTCACATGTGGAAAATCGGCATTCAAAGTTTCTCGGCGTCTGTTCATATGGAACCCAATTAACTTGGTTTTTAATCATTCACAATGATTTCAACCAATGTGAAATTGCTTGTTGAGTCACGCCTACTGTAAATGCAAGGTCTTCTTGTATTTGGCACGAATCTTAATCCAATAATGCTTCCAATTTCGCGTCTTCGTACACTTTCGACCTTCCGCTAGGTTTTTTGTCTTCGATGTCAAATTCAACGTTTTTAAACTTTTGAAACCATTCGCGACAATTTCTCTCACTTAATCAATTTCACCATATGCTTCTCGAAACAATCGATGCGCCTCAGTTGCAGATTTCTTTAAATTGAAGAAGTAAATTTTAGAAAAAGTCCCCGCAAATGACTCTTATTCGGCTCAAGACATGTCATTTTCGCACACAAAAGAATATATTATACCGATAAAAATTCACTAATATTTCAAGGTTATGTTGTTGACAGATAATGGCGTTTTACATCTGACAATTTTAACCATGACTTACTGGTGGCGCCAACTTCTGTCAAACAGCGGAAACATATTTATACACCTAATATATTACCACTTTCGTGTGGTATGTAGAGTTGTAAAAATGCTGTATAATACCTGATTGCTGTGTATTGTACTGGAATTGTACTATACCTTACGGTATTATTTGTATTTTAATTTTTAGGTAAAATATTAAAGATTTCACAATATTTAAAAGAAATAATAACGAAGATGGTCACCGCAGCTCCCACCTCCCTTACGCAGCACACGGCACCCCGAGGCCGCGTACCTCTTACATGTGCATTAGTAGACGTATGGTCCGCATGTGACAGGCATGAACTTCTTACACGGCAGCGCACACACACGTCATTTGATTTTTAAACAATTCCAAAAGCACACCTCCGGCGTGTGGTAGTAATACCAAACACTTAGTAAACGGCCATTTTATTAAGACAAATGTTTTACAAAAAAATAATTAAGTACATACTTAATGGATTAAAATCCAAGACATAAAATATAGATTTTTCACCGTCATTCCCCTTTCCGCACCAAGTGGTGCATAAAGCACTGCATTGGTAAACCAAATGCAGCGTATTTTGATATTTTTTTTAATGAAGGTAAGGCGATCAGTTTTATGCTTCAGGTGCCAGTATAATGAAGTATCGCAGTTCAAATAACCTTTAAATTCGAAATTTCACGTCCATCCTGCCAGGAATCAAACTAAGGACCTCGAGAATGGTGGCCAAACACATATAACACTATACATCGAGGCGGACTTATCTCGATTCGATTTGTTTGTTCAGGATTTTTACCATTTATCGAGTCGAAAACACTCATCAGGGTTCTTGTTCCATTGCACACACAATACTGTATTCATTGTCCGCTTGGACACAGAGAAGATAGATTTTTATCTACCTAAAATCCATAATATTTATAGTGGCAGCCGTGTAGTGGCCAAGGCGCTCGCCCAATGTATAAAATGTTAGATCACAAAAATTATCGAGGTTAACCTCAATTTAGTAAAAATAGGAAGGTTATCACAAAAATAGTGAATTAAAAGTAAGTAATTCAGTTCTTAAAAATGAAAGATTTTATAATTAACATTTGATTCCTAAAGCACTGTTCAGAGGTTCAAATTAGTTTTAAATTGCAACAATTTTTAAATATTTCATAATATGCTAATATTTATTTTTTAAAAACCTAGCCTTGAAATGTAATGGGTCCTTGTTTACATTTAAATAATTGATCATCGATTCAAAGGTTAGGTTGAATCTACTTGGATGTATTCATTGAAAGCCGTAAACCATAAAAATGGTATTTGTATTTCGAATATATTACATTGTATAATTGCACATGTAAAATTATGTAAACATTATGCGTTCAAGTGTATTAACTACAATTTTATTAATAAAATCTATTGATGTGAAACATCAACAATTTCAAAGTCATATTTTAGAAATATATGATGTGTTAATTCTTTTTAAAGAGGGGAATTTTTTTAGGGAATTTATAGATAAGTAATAGAGAAAAAACATTTGAATTGTACAATATGACTTCCAATTCTCTTACAGTTGAGTTGAGTCGATTGAATATATTTTGAATTTTGATGAAAATGTATTATTTATGTTTTGATCAGTTCGCAGCTTCAATGCTTACCGTATTTCCCAAAGTATAGCTAAGGTTACTACTGGTCCCATCAATGTCGCCCCCTTTTGATATATCCGAGGATGTTGTGAAGCCCCAGGAGTATCCGAGGCCGGACACATTGGTCGGAGTAGGCATACACATTGTGAACACTTACAGAGACGTCATAAGCCAGAACATCTCTCAAATAACAGCCACTGTGCATCCTCAAACCACAGGACTCCCGGCTACCGGCAGGCGTACGTCATATTATAAACCCAGACACTTCCGACATCCGAACCGAGTGCGAATCACGAGTATTTTGCCAATTATTCCGCAAGATTCTCCAAAAACCGACTTCGTTTACCGCCTTTTCAGACAGCTGGTGGAAACAACCTTATTGCAAATATCAATAAACCCAGCTTGAGAATGTGTTTGATTACTTTAAATTAAATGCGATTGTTTCGAAAGGGTTGATATGAACACTTGTTTTTGATAGATTGTCTAAACGTTAAGATCCAAAGAGACGCTAGTCCTAAAACTGAAATTAGATTGCCATCAATTCGAGCATTTGAACGCGGGCACTGAATTCGTAACAACAAACGACGCTAAACGAGGCTTTCAAATACAAGCAACCGAATACATGTAAAGGTTTTAACACCGACAACACACACATTACGCGCGGTGATACGCCAACCTAGGAGGATCGGTCGCCATTTTATTATTTATGGATGTTTGCGTAAATACCAATCAATTAATAAATAATTTCCCCAGAAATAATTATGTTTAGCCAACTTAGCGAAAATTATAAAAATGAGGAACTTTAAACGTTTTGTAAAGTTTATGGCAACTTTGATTTATTAGTAAGTAGGTGCCATAAAAAAATATATTATAAAGGTGAGTCCAAACCACCATAGGATTTCCATACCAAAGTAGAGTCTGTCAAAATAGATAATAAAACAAAAGACGGCCCAACTGTTGTTTAAATGGCAATACTTAAAATATAGCAAATGGTGGAATTGTAGAACTGTGTAACCTACAATTTTGTGAAAAAGCCAAAAAACATAAAAGTGAGAAAAAAATATTTTCAATCCTATAGAGACCTACTGATTTCAAAATTACAATTGCATTTGATATCTGCAATACTATGTTTACTCAAGAAGAAATTTAGTAAAAAACAAATAAAGTTCAGAAATTATTCACATTTATTTAAAATAAAGTACTACATATTCATTTTTTTTTTCAAAAATATATTCAGAATCTGAAAACTTAACACCTAAAAACGTTTCCTCTTTTGCTACAAATTCAAGCTTACGTTCATTTTCGTCAGTTTTTCTTCGACTTCGATTTCAAAGTCGCCAATATTTCCATGCTCATTTTTTTCCCCTATTTATTTTTACATGTTGTTTACAATTTCTCCAGTTTTCAGAGGTAATGTTATGAAATGCATTTTATCGTGAGTTCCTTGATATTGTTTCCACTTACTGTGTTTCTTTGAGCAACTATTCGCTTTGATATAGCCCATAATATTAATTTTTTGAAATTTACCTAGGACACAGTGATAAGGTAAAAGCCTTAAGCTAGGGTTTCCTAGGAGAGCGGCGCCCGTACCTTAACGGCCGTAGTGAAAGATGATGAGGTGGACAGCCGTCGTAACGGTGACTAGAGAGTGGTTTCCTAGGAAAACGATGTTGATAATACCGTTAAAAAATAAAACCACTCTATAGTCACCACTCCGACGGCTGTCCACCGCATCACCGTTTACTACGGCCGTTAAGGTACGGGCACCGCTATCCTAGGAAACCCTAGCTTTATCATAGTATGATCATGTTCTTCTAATAATTCATATTCGTGTAGGTTACGGCTAGTGTTGTTTAACCAACATTTAAGGTTTCTTTAATGATGGATCAAAAGAGAAGTTGTTTTCTAGCATCCAAAATTTGAATTTCTTGTAGCCAATGTCGATGCTTTGTTTTGATCCATTACAATAACACATGATTCTGATAAATTAAAAATAAGTTTTTCCACTACATCTTTTGAAATGTTGGCCGTTCATTTCAGAGTGACAATCTTATTTTCAAAAATCTATAGCGCATTAGACATAAAACCTTTTTCATTTACAGCGTGCACTATAAAAAAATATATCGGGTGTTAACTTCAGTTGTGTCCGTTTTTGTCCAAATGAAGAGAACAGAAGGACACAAAAACAAAACAGCAAATAAGTCAAAAATGTATTCTCCTTTATTATTTCACAATAAATAATTCATTGTGTACTTACATTGTTATTATAAGAAAATACATAAAAATATGTGTGCCATATTTCAAGATTTAAAAAATTAAAATAAAAATTGATTCCCAGCATCTTCACCTTATGTTCGATCCACAGACTAAAGATATATATTCGATCTAGATATATGTCTTAGCTAAAACATATCGACTTCTTTATTGATTTTGTAGATAAATCCATATATCAACCTTTCGTAATGTACGGATCTCGTTATTAATTTTCTGCACCAATTGTAAATAGTTTTACCACACATTCGCTGGAGAAATTGAAAAAAGAATACGCAACTTTTATGACATAATAAAAAAAATATATACTTAAAAATTGCTTTTAATAAAAAATGTGTATTTTTGTGCCATATCAAATTTATGTCAGTAAAATTTAAAAATAATGTTGTTTGGCAAATTATGTACATGTGTGTATTTATTTGGAGCATTTACTAAAGTTTACTTATTTTATATAATCAATACTACTTATCCTGTTCATATTTATAATACAATTCGTCAACTATCCGAAAAATGAAAAAAAAACACAGCTAAGTACTTATTGATCAAAGTGTCTGTATAGATAAATAAAATACTTATCAACCTACTGTTGGACAATGAGACAAAAAATAAAGATGTCAGTTTGAGTTTGAGGTTTTGTGCTTTTATGCTATTGTTTCATTTGTGCGTATTTAATCGTAATCTCAAAACAGGAATACTATTCACTTAAGACATTTGAGTGTATATAATTGTAAATACAATACTATAATTATGATGACGATAGATAAAGCTGACGGAGCCACGCCACTAGCGGTGTCCGGCAACAATCCATTAGAACAATTCGTTTTATTAGCAAAAGGCACCAAAGGTAGCGCGTGTGCAGAACTAATTAAACAAGTATTAGAAGCTCCCGGTGTTCATGTTTTTGGTGAATTACTTGATATGCCCAATGTGAAAGAGGTACGTACAACCCTTGTTAATCCACCTGAATTGTTCGATTAGGTAAAAATGCAAATGGGATGCCTCCATTTAAACAATTCATGTTTGTGTCAGAGGGTTTGTGTGCAAACGATTTATGTCTTAAAATACATGATATGTTTAATATAATCAGGCTTGCTATCAATTGTGCATTTGGGTTAGAATGCCTGTTAACAACATATTGCAAAAATGTAATCTTTAGATTCATTCTATTCTGTCATTTCTTAAAAAAACAAAATAATATCAAAGTAAATCGACGAATTGTTTACCTAAAATATTCCACTGTTTTCTTGTGCCTACCTCTAAATATTTATATCATTTTTTTTGTTAATGCGCAAATAAACTTTATCTCTAACAGAAATTAAGCTACTTAGTAATAGAATAAGACCAAAATAGTGTTAAACCAATTCCTATAGATGTGCTTTTATGCTATTGTTTAATTTGTGTATATTCAATCGTAATCTCAAAACAGGAATACTATTCACTTGACATTTGAGTGTATATGTCACCAATTCAATTAGTTAAATCAGTCACTCAACAACAGAGCGGGTAGGCTGTTCATTAAATGCCGGCATTTACCTGAATGGCTAGGCCGTTCGTTGAATGAATAAGATAACTCAACGATCAACGTGTTGGCAGGTTGTATGCTAGCCTTTTGGAAACAGCCGAACCAAAAGCCGCTGGGTTAGGTTAGGATAGGTTTGGTTAAGTTTAATAGGAAAAATTTTTTTTTTTACTTAACTTATTCAGTTAAATTAAAGATTATGTTAAGTAAAAAAATTATACTTTTTTATTATTAAACAACCTATCCTTACGGAATCTTACTTCGCATTACAAAATAAATTAAATTATTATTATTGTTGTATTAATGAGGCTAAGCGACGTTCAACTCTTTTGTTCAATGTTCATTCAACAAACGGCATAGCCATTGACGTGAATGCTGGCATTTGATGAATAGCTATTGAGTGGCCAATTTAACTAACACTAATTTGGCAGTGACATTCTATAATTATAATGACGATACACAAAACTGATGGAGCCACACCATTGGGCCAAAAGTTCAGGTTTTTTAAGATGTCTAAAAGCTGTCTCATTGGACTATGTTTTTTGTCTCTTTGAGCCCCCATTATTATGTGTTGGTAATTTGTTTTTCTACTTTTACAGCTAGAGGGCGGTCCCTATGATGTACATTTCAAGACATTAAATTTATTCGCTTATGGAACATACAAGGAATATTTAAGAGACAAAAGCAATTATTTGGAATTAACACCCATTCAGTCTAAGAAACTTCAGCACTTAACAATAGTAACTCTCGCTACCTGCGAAAAATGTATTCCCTACAGTCGCTTGCTAGAGGAACTTGATATAAAAAATGTACGAGATTTGGAGGACTTAATTATAGAAGCAATCTATTCAGGTGACAATAAAACAAATATTTTTATCATTCATTGTATATGTATAAAAAAAGGTTGTAGATCGATCCAAGATCTTACTGTTTAATTTTAAATGATCATACTCTTTAAAAATAAAATACTTAATTACCTAAGAAATTTATAATAGGGATAACGTAGTGTTAAGATTTGGTGTTCCTCTGTGGGTAGGCTCCAGTGCTTTAGATGCATATTTTGGTTTATATGTGGAGCAACCCACAGAGGCTATAAATCGTCAGGTTTCTGGAACAAGTTGATCAATTTTGTGACAAATCCTTTGACCTGGTCATTTACTATAATTAGCTCCAATGTTCTTGACTAATGCATAGTTCCATGGCATTATTATATGAAGACTTGACGGAAGAAATATGCTTAGTCAATAAAAGTTTCTTTTTTTCCCTTTTCCCTTTTCTTATCGACTAATCATGTTTCTTTCGCCTGACTCCAAACTTTTTCAGTTTAAGTTCTGATGACGAGGTAGTAACCTCGAAATTGCTCAACGTGTAACTCTTAAATAAAGTGGTTTATACAAATTTAAAAACAAAAAAGTGCATCATTATAAATACCCAGATGTTGTTCAATGTTGCAATTGTAGAAACAATGTTGACACTCACATTTTTCCTTAGAAACTGCTTTATAAATAATAATTTAACGTATCAAACTTAGTGTGTACATTGATTATCATTATGGGAAAACCCAATAGTTCAGCGTAAGGCGAGGTGGTTACTTAATTAGGAGTGCAAATTTTCACGGTCACTGTTATCAATATGCATCATCGTTTTTGGATGATCCCGTGTAAGTTGGAACTTTGTTTACCCTGAAGATGGCTTATGCAACATTAGCCGAAACTTCGGAACTTAATTCCAAATGACATGGAAATTTTTGTTTTTCTAGTAAAATGTATTCTAAGGAATAAACACAAACTCAATAAAAATACGATTTATAATTACTTGATAAATTTGTAATATTAGTTCTAAAATATCCATGATTGTGTATGTACCTTTTTATTTGTAAAAAATGTATGTAAATTAATCTTTCACAATGGAAAAATAACTTAATGTAAAGGTAATTTCATAAAATTTTCTTTGAAATAATTTTTTCTATCACAATTTTTTAGCTTGGATAAACTTTAGTTTTAGATAAAAAAAATTTTTTTTTACATTGCAATATTTTATTTTAATTTACATTGCAATATTTTATTTTAATTTACTTTGCAATATTTTATATTCCCCAGACTGGTGTGCTGACGTGAAGTCTGATCATAATGCTTTTATATTAAAAATGACAGAGATACTCTGCAATCTATTTACCAATGCTAAACGCTATTAGGTGCGGATGACGGAATACCAAAAATGAAAATCAAACAGCTTTCGCGAAAAGTTTAATATATGAAATGAAAGAAACATGTTTTTATTTATTATTTTATAATTTATTCCAGATATTATTCATGGTAAGTTAGATCAGAAGAACAGTCGACTGGAGGTTGACTACGCTCTTGGGAGAGACGCACGGCCCGAAGAGGTGGACTCCATATTGGCCACACTGCGGGAATGGTGCGAGTCTTGTGACGCTGTACTCGCTTGTGTAGACACACAGATACAGAGGGCCAATGCAGAGAAGCAGCGGAGGACTAAGCACAAAGACTCCATTGAACAAGAGGTAAGAAAAATTTGCCAATTTATTACATGTTGTCACATCAATTATTTATTTTATTACATTTTTATACAAAGTACATTGGTGGGTTATGGAGTAATATATTCCAACCAACCAAGTAAATGTTCAAATAAAAAAAAAAGATCTACGTCGATCGTCCAGTTCAATCAGATAAGTCCAAAAAACCAAATTTAAGTTAAGTATGCAGTTTTATGTACAATTTTCCTCTATTTGATGCACTTCTCCGATAATTGTAAAATGCCACCAAAAATTTTAACGGCAAAAAACCTCCACAGAATTAAATATTAGTATTGCTTGGGTCACCACAAAAATATTCCAAATTAATGTCCTATTAATAAAGCAGATGTACTGCTAATGTACGTAATTACTAAACATCAGTTTTTTTAAATCATTGGGTTCGATTGCTGGTAGAATGTATGTGAAATATTGGTTTTAAGGGTGGTTCTACACTGAAATATTTTATTGTACCTGGAGTGGCATCTGAAGCATAAAGATGAATTCATACGAGGACCAAACAATGGACAGGAAAATATTGTCCTGTTTCAGCTCCGTGAACAACCTTGACAACGCAGGACAGGACAATAGGACAATAATTGGACAAGTTGGGTAATCGATGCGCCATAAGCAGTTGTGTTCGCTACACGTGCATATTTCTTCCGTATGCCATCTATGCGACATTTTCAGCAGAAAAAAGCGCAGGAACAACACGCACGTACGAAGCAACGGTTATGGTTCTATTGTCCTACTGTTCTGTCTGTGCGTGTTCACACAAGGACAATGCGGCTGCACACGTTGGTAGGGGCAATACATTGTCCTGCGGAGATAGCTTACCGTCTATACACTGCAATTGAAGTATTAATGCAGTGCCTTATGCTCCACAGGGTGCAGATAGATGTGATGATGATTGGTATTTATGTAATTTGTATTTTTTTGATCTAGTTCATGTTTTTCTTTACAGATAATCAACTTAAAGAAAAGCCTCAAAGTCCAAGATGTAGATGATAGCGTTGCAGGTGCCGGAAGTTCTGATGGCCACTTCAGGAAAAAAACAATAAATAAAGGAAAATCAGCCCGTAATACTGGGAAATTCTGGCAAAAAACCACATGAAAAATCTCATACCTTATTATTTATATATTCAGATTTTTTACATAATAATTTAATTAACCCGAGTCGATTAAATTAAAACAAGCATTTTGTCAGACTGAATATATCATTTTTCTATTTCTGTAAATAAACAATACTAAATATCAATACAATGGCTTATAATACAAAGGGCTTTTATTTTAAACTTATCCATTATGAAACATAAAAAAATGGAAGGTATTAATCCTTTTCTAGTTGATCTACAATATATATGCATTTAACTACAGGAACAGATAAAGATTAAAATATTTTTCGTTCGCTTTTTTAAAGCCTCGTGACGCACATGTTTGTTATCTGAATTAAAAACTTTCTCTCTTAATGCGTGTATAAGAAATTTGTTTAACACATTCACCGCGGTGCTCAAATACATCTGTGAGTGCCTACGACAAAACTACTACGCTGTACTTACACCATACGTGAGCAATTTATTATCAAAAAGGTTTGTAGGTTAAGTATTCATCAAGTAAAGAGTTTATATATTCATAGTCACTAACAAAATAAGTGTTTGAACTAAAAAATAAAATACATCAATTTTGAACGCAGAGAAAGGTTTAATACAATCTATATAACAGTGGAAAAATTTTAAAGTACACAAACAAGGCAGTATTATATTAAAAAAAACATTTTCAATAATGCAATGGGCGTATTTATGCAGTGCTTGAAACATATTCATAAAATCTTTCTTAACCCATGGTTTTACTGTTTCATGTGAATTGAGTTTTTACTATCTCAGGCACAAGCAAGGCAAAAGTCAAAAGTAAGGGATGAAAAATTGGCATCTTTGGCGGTCAGATATTTTAAGATTTGTCCCTATTCCCAACCCCTCCCCACCTCCTGACTCCTCGAGGGAAGCAAAAGTTGAAAAATAGTTGGAGGGGTGTTGTGCCAACTTTTTTCTATCCGTAAGGGTGTCGGGTGTTCAAAAAGGTTGAAAAACACTGACATACAGTTGAGTCTTCCGATGACCTTAGATGTCAGTAAGTCTAATTTGGTCAAACTGTGACATGCGTTACATGTATATTCTGTAAATTACTACCATTTGGTAGTGTAAAATTTACAAAATTCCGAACATTATCAAATCGTTGACATCATCTCCTGGTTCATTTGGAGAACTTATGGCATTTTAGTTTTCTATTGATTTATTTTTGCTGTGTAAGATTACTTCTTGTGATAAGTTTTTAAAATGGATGTGCCTTATTTCATCTACGCTTCTGCATTGTGGCTCCGGTTATATTAAGGCGCTAATGCATCAACAGGTGTGGAATGTATTAAGGAGTTTTATCATCGCATGGAGACCTGTAGATCCCTGAATGTTTAAAATACTAGTTAGAGTTTAGGTACCTCAAAAAGCCGGTGTGACTCTTGACGATTTAGGTGAGCTAAAACCTTGCGTCCTGGTTTTTGATGATGGTAAGGGAATTAAAATAATCTAATAAAATTAGTATCTTTAGATTTTTAACGTAATTATAAATAACATCAAAAATACAAGTTTTAAAAATGAGTAAAGTGAACGAATTTCAGGTGTGGGTGTTCTGGTACGATAACACTTCTAAAGAACTGAGACCAACTTGTTTTAGGTCAGTTTCATTTAAAACTAATAATAGTTATGTTTTCATCAAGGTAAAATGGGTTGTATTATGAAAAGTTAGCCAAAGCAGCCTTTTTCACGAAAACGTAACGATTATTTTTAACTAGCCCTTAGACATAAATATTATGAATACACCCGTAATTCATACCTGTGACAATTTGGAGTTTGTGGTTCAAACTATTTTTTATATAACTAAAGTAGCGTATACACGAGGACAATACAATATTTTTCTGTCCCCGGATTCGATCTATTGTCCATGTGTCAGCAGCAATTTGTAGGACAGAACATTGTTGCACAGATAGACGGGCAGGCTATCTCCTCAGGACAATAATTACTCCCAGCACGGCGCTCGCCCCCATTGTCCTTGTGTAAACGTGCACGGTCATTACCATAGGACAATAGCAACTTGCTAGATGTGTGCATGTCGCTCCCGCGACAACAAACCTTGTCGTGTATTAATTATTTCTTTTTATGGAGCCGTGTCAGGTCCTACAGGTTGGCTATCACTACAGCGGAAGCATCTCGGTCCTACGCTACTCTTATATTCCGCAGCCAGGACAACTTCTCATTGGATGTACTCGCTCTAGTGATTCCTGGGAAAAGATGACCGGAGTGGTTTCCCGTTGCCTTCTCTGGTAGATTTTTCTGTCGGGGTTACGTTCCTTTAGCTGATTGGTTCTGATTTGGAGGCTCCAGAAACTCGCCTTTCATCATCTTGTTATCTGCTGTGATCATATCATTATGAGTGTGATCCCATTGCCCAGGGTTTGCGACGTGGGCGCTAATGAGTAGGACTAGTCAGTAGTGCTGCTCGTGGAATGGAACTGGGTATTCGCAGCATTTTATAGAATTACAACTTCCAGCAAGATGTGACTCACTGCGACCTTACTGACAGTTTGAACCCTGTATTCATTAGTGGCTTGTAACGAACGTCATTGTGTATTCAATTTCACAGTACTCGTATCTCATATGTGAACTATGGCTGAATTTTTGTATTGTCCCAGCGTCTTGTCCTCCACGGTCAAGGATATTCACTGAGATGGGACAAGGCAATAGTCCTTTCTATTGTATTGTCCTCGTGTAAGCAATATTTCAGATTTGAATCCTTATTTGAAACAAGTCACTGTATATATTATTTAGTCAAATAGGTATTATAAAAAATATATATAATTATCTAGTGAATAATCGCTAAACTTTCCTATGTACAAAATAAGAAATACATTTCAATTCAACCACCCAGAAGCCGTATTCAACAAGCAGTGGCTTTACTGAAGAGAGACTTTCAATATGTATTCCTAAGGCTTCTGGGTTATGAGGAACAAATTAGCTGATCTACTGATACTGATACTGTACATAATATTTAGGTTTCTTACACCATACCCATGATTACCTTGGTTCCTAGGTAAGCCTATTGGTCCCGGCCAATTTGGCATTTTGTCCCAGCCACACAAAATTTAAAAAAAAAATCAAGTTCGGAAAAAAGTTAGTTCCAGCGAGAAGTATGATAATCAATAAGTAAAAAAAATAATACAGTCAGCTATAGCTGACTGTTACATGGTAGTAAATTCGGCCCTTAGGGTCTGAATGATTTGGCCCAGCAGGCCTTAATGAATCTGTCCTTATGGTCTTATTAATTTGGTCCAACGGCCCCAGTTGATCTGGTCTTAGGATCTTGGTTAATTAGGATTTCAGATGCACTATATTAGTTGTCCACAATTCGAGAATTAACTCTCTCTGGAACAAACACACCGATGACCAAAATATAGATGTATTTGCTATAACTTTATCAAAACTTCAAAAACCAATTATTATTCTTAAAATTTTTTGGGAAAAAAATTGCGTTTCTAGTATTTTTATTCGTTTTTGACACACATTTTTTCATTTTAAATTGTATTTTTATATTTGTAAATTGTTTATAACCTCTGTATGTGTAAAAGCCCTTTAGGCGTTAATAAATAAATAAATAATACAAATTAAAATCAATATTCTTGAACTTTGGTGCTAAATAAGTTATGCATTACAATGACAATAATAAAAGACATATCTGTTATGTAATTTAGGATACAACTAAATTATTCTTGGAATGCAAAAATAATTAAATTTATTGGCATTTATAAAAACACTGTCGGAGTCATTATTTTTTTTTCAGTAATAATCGAAAATCTAATAATGAATTTAAAGAAAATTGAAAATATTCTCATAACTCGTTTTACAAAACAATATTAATGAATAATATTAATTATTATTTATCTCTCGCTGCATTGCACGTGCAACAGGGTATTAAGTAAAAAGCGTTAACACATCTTTCGAAATATTAAATTCAAGTTTTAAACTTTTTAATTTTATCGTTTATTTGACTATCTTTTTTACAGCTTTAGCTTACAGGGATAGCAATTCGCCCTGTGTAAGCAGATACAGTTTGTATTGGAAGAAACCATACAAAAATGGACCTTTTGCATTATTCGTGTGCCACAGATACGACAGATGGCGCGGGACGGGCTCTGAATGAAAGAATAATATTATAGATTATGGTAAGGTGGGTAAGCATATTCCTAGGTATACCGGTATACCTACCGATAATATAAAAATAATGAACAGTAAGAATATTTATTTCACTGTCCTGAAACATGAACATTAAATTAACCTATTTGTTCTGTGATAGTATACCAAAACGCATCGACGCATAACATACCAAAAATAGAAAGGACAAAAACAAACACATTATATTCCAAAATATTAATTCCTCGATTGTCAAAATAATGTTGAAACAGTGTGAACGTAAGTGTTTTATTTCTTCAGACGCTTTCAGTGTGAGCCGGCGCGACCAATACGCGCAGTAAAGAATTTGACTTGTATGTCATCTAGAATTGGCACATACTTGAACAATGTTTACATACCACATTAATGGAAATTAATGTATTAAAATACACAAATCAGTGTTTCAATAAACTCTTCTAAACGGATTAAACAAATCACGGCTCTAACAAACATAGATCGGAGAAAATTGACATGTTCCGTACGTACACCCGGTTATTGAACAAGTATACCATAGCAACTGCCTGAAGGTACATAACAGAACGAAATAAAATCGAAGTGTCGTTCACGGTATGTGCGTAGTGGTTCATCGTTAACAAAATCCTTTTTGTGCACCTAATTGCGAGTGATTATTGTCAAACTGTTCATCTTTGATAGCTGACAGTGATTCATTCTACAATGTCGGAGATGGATGCGTAGTAAGGTAAGATAGCATACCAATAGCGCACTAAGATATTCCATCCCGCCACAGTCGTAAAACAAAGAAATAACATCTTCATTTAATTTCGTACTTCAACTCAAGTGCCTTCCTGCACTGACTTTTCGAGTAATATTAATTATTATTATGAAATATGGACTATATTTTAAAGAGAATAATCAATATTTGGTCAATATGTCATGACCTTAGGTGGTTCAGATGTTATCTAAACACGCTGGCGTCGTATTAGTTACGCCGATTATTGCTCAGTGTATATCAACGTACATGTGGACATGAATATTTACGGATATTTGTGACGTTTCATGTTTTGCTAATAATCCCATAAATGAATTTGCGTCTCTTGTACCTATGTCAGTTGTGAAATTCTTTGTTATGGAAGTCAGCTGTTTATAAGTTTGGTTTCGGTGGGGTCTTGCGCAATAGTAGCAGAGCTACGTTCACATCCTCCATCTCTTTCTTACGGTTGCGTAGAAAGTGATAACGCGCGAGTTCGCGAAGACTCCATTCTCCACAGGCCCATTTCACACGACCGTAAAAACACACGGTACGATAAAAGAACTTGGGGTGAATTGACACTTCGGCAGAATAGACGATCTGTATTTTTTTTAATGTTCAGGAGAGCTGAAATAATACCTGGATTCAATCTACAAACTACAATATTTTAGTGATTTGTTCAGTTTTCAATAATTAACTAAGTACCCTTTTTACTAGTGATGTCCATTTTTTTATATGTATTATTACCGCAATATTTATTAAAACTGTTGAAAACTAAAAATTCTGAAAAATACAGATGGTCCCTTCTCCCACCTAACTACCGACTTATTGTAATATATATTTTGATATCTATTTATTTAATTGCAGTAAAATGCACTAACCGGTACACACCACACACCATGATGCCTACATATCTCCACTAGATTTCCTTTTGCGTGATTTTGACCTAAGAGTAGATAGCCGCTGAATAAATAAACAAAAAAACAAGATAATATAAACGTCAATCCACCGTAATTTTACCGTGCCGTGTGAATTTGGACGATATGTGTGAAATGGGTGATTATCTCGTAGGAACATTGTTTCACTTAAATTAGACATTTTAAGTTGAAACTAAATTAATTTATCTGTAGAATTATTTACATGACTTAAATGGCGCCTTATAAGTTATCCATAATAATAATAATAACATAGTCACCACAAACTGTTCGCAATAAACACGATTTCTTTCAAGGTTTCAGCTCTCGTACTTCACAAAAGTCAACAGATGGAAGAGTTACAAACAAAGGCAAAATGGTGAATGTTACACAGTGTGTAAAGTGGCCACTCAAACCAGCCAATGACAGGTCATAAACCCTGTAAATGCCTAGACTTCCATATTCCCTTCTCAAAAATGTTTTCCCTTTTTTTGCAACGAATTTAAATATGAACTCACTCCCCAGGGAGAAAATCCAGCCAGTCTGCAAGCATTTGGACATACTCAAAATATTGTTGAATAGTAACTTTGTCCATTCATTGCAACCTTGTCCAAGTGACGATTTGAGTTTCTCTCGTCAATTTTATGCTCGGAGTGGCAAAGTAGATATTAGACAATCATACTATAAATAATTACAGTATAATATTTAAATGATAAATATATTTTTATACTTTCATTTTATTTCTCTTCAATACATTTGCGGTGCACGTTCAATTTTGATTTCCAGTTATTTTTACGAGTTTAATATTGGTTGACAATAACAATAAACGTAATGAATTACTAAAAATTCAAAGATTATTGAAAATTAAAAAAAAGATGCTAAAATTTATTAAATACCATTATATAGTACGAGAAATAATGGTTCATTCGTTATTTAATTCAAATTAAAAATGCTTCAATGATTTTAAATTGAAAATCTCGAGCAATGCCGACTCCTAATTGTTGGTAGGAAACCTAATTGTTGGTAGGAAACCTAATTGTTGTATTTTATTACTCTATTTTGTGGTTGTATGTATTAATTGAAATTATTAATTAATTGTGTACTTCTTATTTTGTACACGCCCCAAAAAGTAATACACATGTTCATCCCTTTTCTGACAATTTTGACTCAAGTAAGCATTTATTCGGACGCGATTCGGTTAATAATTAACACTTTGACGTGATACAAAGTTTAAACCTAATATATTTACCACTGTATCATAATATTATTAATTCAATAAAAAGCGTTAAGTATTTTTTTTTACTTTAAAAGGCACATAACACAGATCAATATGATTTAAGTTTTCAATGTTTTCATTGTGTTCTGTAAAATCTTTTAATTTCACTACGAATAACGAATAGTTGTGTTTTACGAAACATTTTCTAGGCTACTATTCTGAACGCTTTTACAGCGCGTATTTAGTACGTAAATACGCGCTATAAAACCGTTCAGAGTACCAGGTCCGCGATTATGAACGGCTATCTTCATCGGTATACACTCAGACAGTATAAACGAATATTTATTTATGTAAATGCCCAATGGGCATTTTTAGGACATATTTATATGCATACTGCAAATAAATCCTGTTTTCATAATATCAGCATATGTTAATTTTGTTTTTCTTTTCTTTTCATGGTCATTTTCAGACGCTGAAGTCTTTGTGGGCATTTTTTCCAATTTATGCTAAAAATTAATTTTAAGATGTATTTTTTAAAGTGTATTTTTGTTATTAAAATTCTATGTAAACATATGCTTGGAAAAATAAACAAATAAAACTAAAAAAAAAAAAACATGGAAATTATTACAAAAGAAAATAGAAAGACAATTGTATTTAGTAGACTTGGTGAGAGTGGAAGCTGGAGAGAGGTGTTAATAATTGAATTTGATTCAGTGATCGTATGAAAGAAGACAGCATCAAAGAAATCAAGTCTGGTATGTTTGTTGGCAGACCTAAGAATTCTGGGCATAGGGGAATGAAAACCATAGTTAGTTCTATGGTTATTGGTATGAAAGAGTAAGTTCCGAAAGTAATATCGATATTTATGTACGAAAGTGTGTATATTCGTATGAAAATCCAAAGTATCTTCGTCGGTAACTGGTAATTAAACATGTTTAGAAAAAAATTGTAAACATATTCTATTTTTCATACAGAAAACTTTATTTTACTTTGTAGATAAAATGGAAGATACATTTCAACTTCCAACCCTGCTCAGGTAAACATATTATTTTACCGCGAATAATTTTTCAGGTGCGCCTTTAGGAAAAATGTTTACTGCGAATTTGTAGGTGGCTATAAAAATATACACACAGGACCTACTTACATTGATGACAAACTGGGTTATTGCTATAAATGTATATTTTTTTATGTTTGTCTACATTTGAAATTGCTCATAGTAGATATTAAATATACCTAAATTTAATGACGTATAATTAAATGGATACAAGCCCGAATTTCAATTTTTGGGTAGTCGCATTATTTGCCTTCATTCTTTAACGGATTTTTATCGTGATAAGACGTAACGTTACGCAGAAAAATGTCGTTTGTTATGAGAAAATGATTTGATTGCACTGTAAATGTGGCAAATAGGTCTGATAAATCGTGAAAAACGGAACATAATACATCGTTTTAATCGTAAATACAAACCAATTTATTGAAAATGTAGATAATAAGTAATATTTTAAAGTATGCTTCCCCCAATTTTTAAGAACATAAATAATGCGCTGACATCTAGTGTCTTTGCTATTGTAACGAGTTACAAAGAAATGTAAATTGAGAAAATACGTGTATCTCTTTCTCACACGAATGTTTTCATGTGTATCCTGATTTGCTGTAATTTTATTTCGAATTGTTGAGGGCAACGCAATGTTTGCGAAATCTGCGATGCAGCTAGTAAAGCAAGAACACGTTTGTTTACTATACGTCAGTGCTACCAGTGCCTCGATTATGAACGCTATCTTCATCTGTATATATCGAGACGGTATACTTAACTTATGTACTATCTGTATCTTACCTCGGTATGTTCTACCTACTTGTCATATCGATATCATATGATCGAAACAAGCCAATGGAATGATCGCAAACAATTAGTCCGCGTTCCTTACGGCATTAACATTTAAAATAGTTCTCATTTTTATTTTAAATAGGCTTCTGTAATAAAAAGATGCTCGCTTGAACATGAATTTTGCATGACTTTTGGAAATCACCTAGACGGTACGCTCAACGATCGTCTGTATGTATCTACCGATCTGTACCGATCGACTATAAAGCCGGGTTCTATAACGCCTCGATACATACACTCGGAAAAATAGTAAAACAGATGGAAAAAAAATATAATAACTAAATTATTTTTTTAGAGTGGTAACTTTCTGACGCATATAATCTGTGTCTGACGCCTAGATACTCTTATTTGTTAATAGGAGAGAACCTAGCGACATTTTTTCCACATCTAGGAGTTCGGTTTATTAAAGTGACAGTTATGTCAGAATTTAATTCGACTTCAAAACTGACTTATTCCTCTCTCATATTTTCAATAGGCTTTTAAGAAAAAAAGTGCCAGCCTCAAAACAATTATTTTTTTTAATGAATCTTTGACTTTTTGAATTTGAATTTTTTTTGACACTTTTAATGCGTAGATAAACGTATCGAGGGGTTCTAGACTCGTCGGTATAAAATGATGTACTTGCACCAAAACTTGATAGTGGGGGTATCGGTACCATACCTTTGTAGTCGGTCGGGAGACTTTTATCTTCTACTATGACGTCATACTGAAGCTATGTCATTTTAGAGCGTAGATATGTGTACCGTGACGTACGCTTCCCCTTGATTCATATCGATATACTTAAAGGTGGGGGGGGGGGGGGGTTGGTAGTATATCTTTATAATCGCTGGAGGGAATTTATCTTCAACTATACCGTCAAGGTGAATGTATGCCGTCTTTATCTTCCCATCATAATCGAGGCCCAGAGTGGCATTACCTCATTCCACATCTGTGGTACAGCCGCTTGACGCGAGCTAACCATTTGATAATATGCAAGTTTATTTTGGATTTACCAAATTGACCTGATTCTGTCCCGGTTCGCAGGTCTACAGTCTACACTCTACACTCTACACGAGTACTAAAATATTCAATCGCTCGTGATTTATTTACTGGGATCGAATAATGTGAAAATAGTTCGCATGAAAACCCAACTGCGTTCATGTTAGCAACTGGCGTGTCCTACATACATACAAAATCGATACTTTTAAAAGTAGTTTTTTTTGGAAAGGTGTCTTATTTCATGTATTTTAATTTCGAATCTATTCGCTTAAAAGGATTTTTAGACTAAATTAATTAAGAAGCAAAGAAAGAGACCTAGAAACTAAACAGAAAATATAAAGAAAAGAATAAGCTATTTTCTCAAATCGGGAATAACGTTGTAAATATACTGTAATATTTAAAGCGGGTTACGATTCTAAAGATACAATCATCAATGCATAGAAAACAAATTTTTATTTATGATTTTCTGGTTTAAAAATTAGTAACACATTCAAAACGGCTCGCAATTGGCGTCACGTCACTTTGACGTCAGACAACATGCCCGCCGAGTGCGCTTCTAACAACTATTGCGTACAAGTATGGCGCGGTTATACGTGCCGTTTGTCACGTAAGGCGCAAAACGTCTCCTCTTTTAGGTAATTCGAAATACGTATGTCTATTTTAAATCAACGTAGAAAATTTATCCAACGGCGCAAAGAAAAAAATAACAATTCTGTTACCATCGTATTTTTTTTGCTTCTTTATCTATTAAAAAAACGTGGATGAAAAGGGCCAGACAAGAAATATGAAAATAAAAAGAAACAGTATGAAAAGAATTATAATTTAGAACAATAATACTTTACCGAAAATATCGGCATTATTGCATGCAAACGAAATTGCCGTTTCTCTGGATACGGTCCAAAGCATTATAAAAGGCATGGGTACATAAGTAATTAGTGTTGCCAAAATTAAGATTTGTCTTACTTTTAATTTATAATGATTCGTTTTCCTGTTAAGGCCCAAGACACAAACTAGCGAGCCGCGGACGCTAGATATTTAATGTACTTACACAGTCCTACATCCCGCCTTATATATATATTTTTTACAATGTAACTGATTTTCTTTAAAAAAAAATTATAATCTAACCGACGCGCTTCCAGCTTAAAGTACTTCTCCGAACTGACAAATAAATTAATATATCGTTTTAATCATTTCAGTGCGCTGCCGACGGCCGTGTCAATATAAATTTCTATGGAGACAGACGACTCCAGCGTTTCGAAATATTCCCAAAGGTTGATTTTATTACAGTAAAAATTTAATTACTTTGATGTGGTTTTAATATACTTAGAGTGTTATTTAACTTATCTTATCTGGGATTATGGAAGGATTTTTTGATAAAATGTATGTAATAGGCGCATTGAGCATAGCAGAAAGGGATTTTCGCGTGTACGTAAGTTCCTGCATTTTTTCTCATGGGATTAAAAAAAAAACTGTTTTGGATTTCAATCACTGACCATATATTTATCTAACTATCCGTAATTAATAGTTCAATCATCAATAATTTATTGATTCGTATAAAGATACATATTATTTTTAAAAAAACATATCCCTAACTCTATGAGGCTTCAACTTGACATTGGCAAATGCATTAAATTTAATATGTAACGCCATTTTATAAAAATAAAAAAAACGATGAGGCCATGAGCCCTGTGTTGAGTTGGGATACGACGTAATGGAAAGTGGAAACATGCATATTATCAAAGAATACTAAAAATAAAATTTACTACATAAACATAAATTGTAATAAACATCTTGGCAACACGCTCAATAGTATATAAATCTATGCAATGTCTCGCAGCAGTTTCCTGCAATGGTCTCTTCCCTTAGACAAATCCAAACTTGTACACTTCTCCCGAAAATGGCTTTCCTTTTGGAGAACTTAATATGTTCATTCTTGAACTTAATATTTTATTTTTATATTGGAGTTGCTTTATTATTTACCTTGCTTATAATATACAAGTTTATATTTAAAAAAGTGGATTTTTCTGCAATTAAATATCGTTAAATTTATCTAAACTATTGGGACCAGGAGGGATATGCTAATGTGGGCTAATCGGGAACTTCTCAGCATTTGCTCACGTGGAGAGGGAACCACTTAAAACACTTCAGGAGAAGCCGGCCTGTTGGCAGCAGTCAACAGGCCTTCCGTTCCACTAGATGAGTGTTCGGCATTTTGATCCCTACTTTGGTTTATTTTAACTTTATTTTTATTTGAACTTAATATTGCTTCTGTTGGAACGATGCGAAGTAAGGTTCCTAATATCTGACCCTTAAGTGTTTATTTCAAGTTAAAATAACGGGCACGTTGGAGGTTAGAATTTCAGTAAAAGTAATAGTATAAAAATATATGTACATAAAATTAGAAATGGTAATGCGAAAGTATAGGCATTTACAAGGCTTATTTATTATTAAACATTTTTTATATTCGATTTCCCGTAGGGCTTAAGTTCCTCATTGTCTAGACTTCCATTTTCCTTTCTTAAACAGGTTCTCTATCTCTGTTGAAAATATTTGTCAAATATAATATTATGATTTTCTATCTACTGATTTCGGAATTAACAATTACACCTTTTTTCGTAAGACTTTACTTTCTGTGCAGTTTTTACTTCATAATAAGCTTGTGTGAGTATAATGTACCCTTAAAATATAAATGTTCCGCGTAGGTTCCTAAAGTGGCTCCATCGGACCCCTTTGGGTTACTGTTGGGGGGGTGGGAAAAGGGGGTAATGTTGGCTTTAGGGGGCGCTACACCAGGCACATCTTCGCATTAGAAATCAATTTTATTCTACATTTTATATGATATTTCACTTACCGAATATGCAATGTAAGTATATTTCATTATTTTATTTTGATAAATGCTTGGGTAAGTAATAAGCGGTCTGAAATGAGTTCGTGGGTTAAATAAGTTTGGGAACCTAAATGTTAGAGCGTATTTATTTATTTCTGGCAAATGTATATACAAATACAATTGTGAGCTTCACCGCACACGTACAATAGTATTATGTCGGGTCGTTGACCAGACACAACATAAAATGTACAAGATGAAACAAGCATTGCGGTTTTTGGGTCAAAGATCCGGATGCGAATGCATGATTTTGCATTGATGCCTACAAATTTTCCTAATTATTCACGTTTTCAAAATCAGTATAAAAGAATATAGTATAAAGCTACGTAAGAACACACTCGATACACGTAACGACTGTCAAATGTCGAGTGTATAATTGGCTACATGTGCGTTAGAGTGGCCCGATTATGTATGAGGTTTTTTATTTTTTTAGACATCAAAGTGAAAGGGGTCTAAAAAGTTGCATTTTAAATCACATTGAACGTAAAAATTATTTAAAAAAATATTCCATACTACTTTTGGCCCTCAACCGAGGTTTGAAGTTTATCACTGTCTGAACATTTTGTTAATTATCTATATTGATAAAATTATTTTTTGTCAGTAAAAAAATAACTTAATTACATTACAAATTCGAACACGCTTTAAAAACTACCGAAATGCAAAAAGTTTACACTCCGCGGAACTGATTCCGTCGAGCGCCTGACTAATATTGACGAAAACAATGGCCGATTAAAACAATGCTACCCATTTATTACGTAACAAAGTGCAACTCACGCCCTTAGATGCTTATTTAATAAGATTTAACGCACATTATAAAATATAATTGGACTGATTTACTTACTCAAATTCGAAATGACAGCCGGCTTAGAGCAAAAAATCGACTTTTTCGGAAACTTCAAGCTTTGGTAGAGGGCCAAAAGTAGTATCGAATATTTTTAAAAATATTTTTTGCATTCGGATTAATCCAAAAGGCATCTTTTTAGACCCCTTTCATTTCTAAATTCGGAAAAAAAAATATCGGCCCACCCTAATGTGCGTGTCGGCGACAAATCGTTTTTCGTTTTTGTCCAACAGACAATTTTTAACGAAATCGAATTAAGTGTACAGGAGTTCTGAGAAAGCCTTTTTTTAAAAACTTCAAATCTAAAAAATGTATTTTTTAAATTAATTAATGGGCTTTTCAAACGAATTTTGTAATTAGTTGTGATCATTATTTACGCTTATTTCATTAAAAAAAACTTTAAAGCTCTATTTCTGTAGATTCGTGTATTGGTCTGTTGGATAAAAACGAACTGAAGCGATGAAATGACAATCGTTAAAAATCGGGAAAATCTAGTAGAAACTCACAAGATTTCTCAGTCGATATTCAATTTGTCGACATTAATTTGGCGATCTCTTCAAAAATCGAGCGTATCTACTCGTATAAGCAGTTTATTTATCTAAATATTATTAACAAATAATCTTATAATTAAAGTCCGGCCGAATAAGGAAGTTCTGTGTTTTTTTATTTATTAATTTTTAACAGTTAATAGATTATTAAACTAATTAAACCAAAAAAATAATATTTTATGAGTCGTATTATCAGCGTTATGATTTTTTTAAGTTTTGTATTTCTGAAATTTCTCCGCGTCTCAAGTTCTCTTATACTTCTCGACGAGTTTTGCTGATTGGTCAGTTGATTTACCCTAAACCGGAAATATAAAACAACTCTCTTATTATTGGTTAATTCGGAAGAACTAGTGCCGTCGTTCAAAGTAGTTCATTTTATTAAATTTATTTATATTTTTTGTTTCATACAGTTTCAGTAAGAATACATTTTTAATATCCAATTTCCATAAATGCTGAACTTCCTCATTGCGTGCATGCAATAGTTCGTCAGCAGGTTCTTAAAATTTTTTTTTCCCCATCTGATATTTCTGTGGCTTGGATTTAAAAGGGTCAATGTCAGAAATCGTAATATTACAGGAGAGTAATTTTTCGGCTATTTGTGGCGTTATAATGATCTGTTTGACGTGTTTGAAACGATTACCACAGATGTATATAAAATAATTAAATATGTTTAAAATATTATTGGCATCGGCCCTCTATAAAATGATAGTAAGTTAAAAATGAAATCTGACATTGGTCCTTTTATATCCATATTTTTATTTAATAAGTCGATACAATAAATTTTTCTCCATCAATCACAATATGAGGCATACGTCCCACTCCTGCATCTGCGATATTTGGATACCTTAATTATCGGTTGACAATTTGGGAATTCTAAAATCTTTGCTGCACACATCCATTGAGATATATGCATACACTTGATGCAGTACTAAGCACCCGCCGTGTGTTCCATCCAGCCTAAGTTCCGGAACCTAACTTGCAGCCGGTGAACGTGAAGCAGCGTAAAAAGGCGCGACTTACAGCTTTAAGTTCACAGTAAACTGGCATAGATTGTTGGTCATTTTTACTCTACTATGCGTTTTGAGCGGCAATGTTCACGCCACAACGCTCATTTTTCAGATCATAATTTCAAAATTTTGTTATATGAAGCATCATCTCTATTTTTTGGCGTTTTTCTTAATAATGCATATTATTATTGCGATTTTTGTTTTATTTCCAATTGGGAAATATCACGTTTTTTTTTTATTTACATCTTTAAAGTAATAAAGGTCTATAAAATATTGCCCAGTAAATATTTGTTTTGCTTATTATTAGTAGCATAAAATATACTTTTAAATTTGTAATTTTGAATTCCCGCAAAAACGGTCATTCCACTGGCCACGCCCCTAATACGTCACGATTCATGTTTATTTGTTCTTGGACACCTAAATTTGTTCAGAACAATATCAAGAATCTTGACATCATACAACCAAGGCCAAACACGTCGCATTTTTCTAGCAACGTATTTTCATTAAAATTGTTTTTTTACATTTATGTATGAAAACATTTCTCCACAATATCCATATTGATTTTGAAAAGACAATTCATTATTCTAAATCCATTTAATATATTTTTATCGGTATTCGTAGTATGTGATATTTCCCTATTGTTGTTATTTTAATTTTAAGATCTATTGTGTTCTATGTATTTTAAAGTTGTTTTCGGTATATCTGATTTTTCTGTCTTGTCTGTAACATTGTTTTGCTCCCATTTAACAGTTGTAAATATTGTTTGTTTCTGGCTAGTATTACCAAGAATGGTAAAAGCCATAATAAATGAAAAAAAAATGTATATATACATACAATATAATATACCTCAGTGCACATACCACATATTTTATTATTTGAAAGAAAAATAGTGGTTTAGATTAAATAATGCGAAACTCATAAAATTTTCACATTCAATTTTTTTTTGTATCTTACAAAATCAAATAAAATATCTTTACCTAAGACGCCTTTCGTCTATGTTGACTCAGTCGCCTTTATAGTTCATGGAATCAATCACTCGAGTGAAGTATGGAGGTGACATGGCGATGCAGGGTAGTGTAGGTAAATACGTCCTCGTAATGTATGCTGGAGATCCATAGACTGGCTGTAATATAATGTATTATATAGGTATTATGTGCAGTTCCTTTTCAGGGATGCCATTCATCCGTGCAGAGATGCTTTATTCCAAGTGGGAACATAAATGAACGGTAGTACGCCAAAGTCAGCTAACCCACACTAAGAAAGAAAACCTCACTATAAATATTATTATTTTTTAAACAAGTGATTTTTGCTGGCTCGTTCAGTTTTCCTTTTGTAAATGTAAATGACTAGGTTTATTGGTTTTCCATAATTATATACTATTTATTTATTTTATTTTATTTATTAATAACATTGTATATACATTTATTAGGGACAGAGACACCGTTTATAGCGACACAATCAGGAACGACCCATGCCTATGAACTTGCCCCGACCGAATGAATACATAATGCCACTTTGACATAAATAATATAGTAATATCTTTATATATATAATTATTCTGAACGTGGAATGTCCCTGAACTCCTCCTAAACGGCTTAACCGATTTACGCGTGGTTTTCAGCGAAATGTAGATATTTGCGCTGCGCGTGCTCGTAGATATTAAAATCTTCAATCTAATATGTAAAAAAGAAGTAAGGAGCATAAATGTATTATTCATTAATCTACCAGGATTGCATTCGAGGAAAATGCATTTACAAAAAATGGAAAAAATTATCTTATCTTTTGGATTTAACCATAAACAAGTACCCAGGTACCTACTTAAATTAAATATTTGAATATGAACAATTTTTAGTTTTGGAATTCAATCACAAACAAGCATCTAGGAACCTACTTCTCAATGAAAAGTATTTTTCCAAACTAATAGCAGGCAAGCCAACGTTCGGGCAGGACAACGTCTGTCGGGTCCGCTAGTTGGATATAAAAAAAATGGTTTCTTACACGCCGTAAGAATTAAAGCGTTTAATTGTTCGCAGAGTTTCTTGAAAACGTATGAAAAAATTATAAAAATGATGAATTATGAAAATGATGAATTAAAAAAATGAACTACTTAAACGATGTCACTAGTTCTCCAAAATCAATCAATGAAGAGAGTTGTGATACATTTCCGGTTACCGGAAAGCCAACCCACCAATCAGGACAAACCACTGTAGAGAACTTGAGACGTCATAGGCGGAGTAATTTCAAAATAACAAAACTTTAAAAAATATAGTGTAATACGATACAAAAAAATAAAAACAATTTTTTTGGCTTGGTTTTGAGTCTATCAATAAATTTAAAAAAAAAACTGAAATTCCTCATTTTCAGATTATAGAAACATTAGTCCGGGCTGTCCAAGGTAAATTATACACGGACGCAAATGTACGTAATTTTTTAAATCAAAATCATTATCTTGTTATGTATTTTTTATGCAGTCACTCATTTGGGAGTGATTTTGTCTAATGTATATTGTGGGTTGAATGAATAATGCATGCCACCAGCCAAATATAACTCTATGCAGGATCAGCGTCCTCTGGCCGAGTTCAGCGCTCGAGCGCGGCTATTACCGTTCTGTATTCTGTAGAACTCGTCAGACCAAGAACCGCAGTCTATCAAAAATATGTACATACTTTATCTACATTTTTATCGATAACGAAAAATACATCAACACAAAGGACCACACTTACACGAGTGTAATTTTTGTTTCGAGTAGGTACAAGGTACTCATGTCTGAACTTTAGATCAGTGTTTTTTAACCCGTGGGTCGGGATCCTCAGGGGGGCCGCAGTCGCAAGCAAGCTAAAGGTAAACATCTAGGCGTTTAGGTACTACACCACCTGAAAATATCGTATGCACTGCATTTTGTGGTTAACTACCGTATTATATGAGACTCGTTGCACATTATTCATTCAGTATGGACGAATTAAGTTTTTAATGAAAATGCTTTCTTCAGAATAAGGTTTCGAAACTTAGTATACTATTTAAAAATGCTATCAAGACATTGTCATCATAACATTACTTAAGAAGCATATTTTTTAAAAGGTTTTGAAAGTAGGTATAATCTATAAAAAAAAAAAATTCTTTATAGTTAAACCTCTTACCAAGTTCTCTTCTATACCCATTCCAATATAAATACATGTTTTAAACTACATTTTTTTACTTACGCACCCTCACACATTCATTCTCACATATTCATATACACACACATGAATACAAGCGTCGCACACATACAATTTTGTGAACTCTTTTCTTATATATTATGGATTATTAGATTAACACTAGATTCTTCTAATTGGCTCTCGTATTGTTGATATATTTACTTAGTTTTTATGTAATAGCTGCAAAAATCCCGAATAAATCAAATGAAATAATTTATTTAAAAAAAAATAGTAATTTCAGTGAAAAGCCTGTGTCTGTTTATTGATTAACAATTTGTCAATTTACAAGAAAAGAAATAACCCACTGAGCTGCTATTTTAAAGACTTGTCAGCATGTGGGAAAAGAGAATATGGAAGGAAGTTATGTAAAATAACCCTCCCAAACCGAGATCAATTGAGGAAAAAATCTTTCGTCGATATTTCTTACAACTGGCGGGAATCGAACCTGCGATGCCAGTTTCACAGTTGGCCGTATAACCAACTGTGCCACGGCGGCAGCGCCTGTCGTGTGTGTGAGATTGAGAGTGTTCTTTCAGCTTTTAGGTTTTGTACACTGATAACAGAAGGAATATTGTGGACTGTATAGAAATTTGTTCTCACTTTTAAATTCTTTCGTTTATGTTTCTAATAAAGGATCAGGGAATCCGCTCGTGAAGAAAAAAATCCCCCAAAAAGGAAAACCTTCCAGTTCCTCCAGCGCAGAAGATGAAGAATACTTTTACATATCATGCTTTGGGTCTTATTCCGAGAATTTGCCGGTAGAAAGGGGCCCTCGACTTTTGTTTGTCGAAATTGTGATTTTGATGACAACATCACAGTTTTATTTTTATTTTTATAAATAAAAACATTATTTTTGTTCGTAACACCAGTTGCTTATTTTTTTGTATGCATTGTCAATCTTCTTGAAGAAAAATGACAATAATATTTTAACTCGGGGAGTAATTTCATTCTTTTAAAAAAAAAAAACTATGCTACAATAAAGTAATTACAATTTGGTAAACTCAGAATAAGGATCTTCAGCCCTACGGGAAATTTGATACAAAAAATGATTTTGCGCGGTAAAAATTAGAGTAACAAATTATACAGCGAAGTTTCTTGAAAATGTACGAAAAAAAATGATTTAAATATATTTTAACAAAAACGAACTACTTTGAACGACGTCACCAGTTTATATGAATCAACCAATGACACGAAAGTTGGGAGAGATTTCCGGTTTACTTACCGTCAACGGAACAATCGGCAGAACTGACCGAGAAGAAGCTGAAGAGAACTTAAGACGTCACACGCGGATTAATTTCAGAATATACACAATTTTAAAAAGCCATAGCGCTGATGATACGATATATAAAAATATTTTTAATACCCATTCAACTTTCTCATTCCGCACATGGGTCGAATTATTTAATCCAATGTAAAAAATGGCACTTTTCTCCCCACCCAACCCTGATTACACAAGCAAAAATTGTATGTGTACTGCGTTCACCGTCAGGCACTAACACATCAACGAATTAAATATTCGAATGCACGGTAACTGAGTGTAAAAATTGTCAATTTTGCGCCAGTTTTTGGTGTCACGTAAGACATTACATATTTTCTAAGAATACAATTGAATATGAAATCGATGTTTGTATAAACAACGTTTATGTTGCGTATACCTTTTAAGTCTACCTAATCATTGGAAAACAATGCTGTATCTACATTAGATATGAATGAGATTTATTTAGTATTGTTTACATTGGCTCTCACTATCTCAGTACAATAACATGTTCATTATTCTATGGGCATATTGTAAGCTACCGTTTACTGAGATCATCGCCCTGAACTGAAAAAAAGATATGTTACAGAATACCTGCGTCTGCGTCCGAGAGAGACACAATCATCCCTCGACATAACTATTATTTTTATGTAGGTAGTCACAAGTCACAATCCTCTCGACATTGGTTTATCTCGATCGATTGGTCGCTATCCTCTCCAATAGATTCAGTTACAATACTGTCTCGATATTAATTTAGTCGCTGTTAGTTCCCATTACCATATTACACTGTAAATACCATATTTTCATCAGATCTGTTAAAGGCATTTTAAATTTATCTCCTGCTAAACTTTTAATTTTAATTTTTAATTTAATCTTTCAATTTTAACTTTTTCAAACAAACAAACAAACCATCACGCCGTTTCCCCGTAGAGGTAGGCAGAGAGGATAGGACTTGATCGTGCCATGTATTTCTCGGTTTTCCTCGTTTTCTGCGTCCATCGACATTTTATTTTTATTTATATTTTTTTTTGCATCGTAGATCCTTTTAGCCGTTCTTTCGCTGTCCATTCGCTCTACATGTCCAAATCAACGCAGCACCCCTTTCTTGATTCTGTCAATAATGCTTGTCTCAGCCTTACACACTTCACGGATCTCGACATTTGTGCACCTATCCCACATCGTTTTACGACACATTCGCCTGAGGGATCGCATTTCGACAGCATTCAACTTTCATCAATTAATTTTAAATTTCAATTTTTAATTTCAACTTTTTAGTTTTAATTTTTAATTTTAACTTTTTATTTCAACTCTTCATTTTTACTTATTCATATGTACAATGTACATCTACTACCTGCATCTAATAAATTATTGTTGGTTGTGAATTTTTACTAAGAAATATAAATGTTCATGGAAGCAGAGAGAGAGAGGGAGGAAAGTAGAGTTGGAGCTATCTGTAATATGGAGTCTTCTCCCTTTTATGTACTTTTTATTTGATATTTATATCTTCATATATTATTTTTTTTGGAATTTGATTGTTTTTTCCCCTCTCCTGCATTCATAATTCTTAAAAATGGTTCTTCATTACCGTGTATTTATATAAAGACTATATGATTTCCTTAATAAATAAATAATTAAAAAAAAAAAAAAAAAAAAAAATATAATAACGAACCACTTAAAAAGTAAATATTTTTTACTTAATGTTATTAAATATTTGCATATAACCACTTGCTGACTTTTCTATGTCTACCTGTTTAGAGACGTACCCGTCTCTCGTCAGGACACCAATTGAAACGACATGCAAAACCCACTATACACCTTCACCATAGCTGTTGCACAAAAATATTAAATCAACATGACATGCATTTTAATAAGCACATGCACTGATTAGTTATATTTTTGTGTAACAACTATGGTGATGGTGTAAAGTGGATTTTGCATGTTAGTTTAATTGGTGTCCTGACGAAGAGACGGGTACGTCTCAAAAATGGCAGACATGGAAAAGTCGGTAAGTGGTCTTATAAAAATATTATATAACATTTAGTAAAATGTTTGACAACAAAGTTAATACTTTAAATAATAATAAACATTTTTTATTTAATTTATTTGCTTACGATCCCCTCTAGGCCGATTTAGTCAATCCTCCCCCGACCGATTGATTATTCGCTATCCTCACACCACGCAGTTTTTCTCACACAATCTATTTCGACTAATTTAGTCGCAATCCTCGAAAGATTTAGTCATCACTCTACCTCGGCTGATTGATTATTCGTTAACTTCTCAGATTTAGTCACCATTCACAATCTCTCGACATATTTAGTCTTAGCCCTTCCGACAAATTTAGTCATAAATACAATCTTATTTCGAAAGATTTAGTCACAATATTATTTTTATGTTACATGTTTTCTTATTAAAATTACAATCTATTATACGAATTCGTAAACGAATGTATATAACCGCCAAAGCCTGAAATACAATACAATTTTTTTAGTAATACTTATAGTAAAACTTTACTGTACCTATTACAAACAATTCAGTGTTTTTTATCTCATTCAGAAGTGCGTGTCTTAATTTAAAATACCCTTTTCCAAACCGTCATGAATATTTCACGACATTGTTTGTTCTTTGCCTAGGTCGTATTGGGGACATAATGATTCCAAAGCGCCTTCTCACTCCCAGTTCCTTGGGTCTAATAACGTGTGTAAATGTTGACAAGTCAGTGTGGTTTATACCTAAGTGCATTTCGAATGATATACTGTTTTGAAGGGAAGTTTTCAGTACGTCTACTATGAATTTATATTTACAATCGTTTAACTTTATTCAGGTGTACCTTATAGCGGGTGATTGTTCTGTCAAGTTGACCGAACGTGATATACTTACACGTCACACGTGAGAAATACAAACTATGTTTTAATGATAAATAGACTACAAGTTTCTATGCCATGTATTTAAGTACTGTTGACTCACAGTTGCTCTTTTTTGCTCAACTTTGTTCTAAAAATGTGAGAAATATCTAAATCGTTTTACCTAAATTTATAATCTAAATGTTTGTTTTTCAGTTCAGCTCTTTAACTTCAGTAAAATCAGGAAAACTAAAGAAATATGGCTGTTCAAACATAGGTAGAATGACGAATGTTACACAGTGTGTAAATTGGCTTTTTAAACTAGCCAATGACAGTTCATAAGCCCTGTAAATTCTCAGACTTTTATCTTCTGTTGTAATATGTTAATCTTGTTAACTTCCTAGGAAGTGAACTCTACTCCGTCTACATAACTTTGGACAAACTCAAAATATTGTTGATAAACGTATTATTTAATTAGGTAATACTATATCATTATGTATGTTTTATGTTAAAAAAATACATCTTTCGAACGGAAGCTAAGGACCTACATACTAAGACGATGCCTTCACCATGAGGTACAGTTGAAGATAAATTCTCCCGAGCGATGACGAAGATACACTACCGACCCCCCGCCTCGAAGTTTTTAGTAGGTACATCGACATGTAACAATGGGAAGCGTACGCCACAGGACACATATCTACGCACTAAAGTTACAAACCTTTTTTATGACGTCAAAGTTAAAGGTAAATTATCCCAAGCAATTACGAAGATATACTACCGCCCCCTCCACCTTAAAGTTTTGAGGTAAGTAGGTACATCGGTTTGTACCGAAGGGGTCTAATACCTCACGGTACACGTATCTACTGATTAAATGTAACAAAAAATTTAGTTCCGCCGAGCAGTTTTTGCTTTAATTACAATTTATTTGATTTTTTAATCGTTCTGAGGTGGCCAGTTTTTTTCTTAAAAGCCTATTTCAAATTGGAGAGAAAAGGAGTAAATTTTATAGTTGAATTAAATTCTGTCATAACTGTCAGTTTTCAAAACGAAGGGCTAGATGCATAGATAATGTATCTAGATTCTGCTATTTGAACATATAAGAGCATCAAGGCGTAAAAATGTTGCCATTATAAAAAAAAAATAGTTATTATATTTTTTCCATCTTTTTTACTATATTCCTAAGTGTACGAATCTAGACGTTAAAAGAGCCGGCTTTGTAATTGCTCGGTAGATAAATACAGGCAAAAGTTAAGCATACCGTCTCGGCAATCGTCAAGAATCATTTAAAAATTATGTTTAAGCGAGCATTTTTTGCTTGAATTGGGATTTATTGGAGTTTATAATCGCGTTAAAGTGGCCACTTTTCATCACAGAAGCGTATTTAAAATATAAATGAGAACTATTTTAAATTTTAATTAAGTAAGGCACGCGGACTAAATTTTCAGGGCCATGCATTGGTCGGAGTTGAGATGGCAAGTCGGTAGAACATACCGAGGTAGACAGAGATGGAACATAAGTTAAGTATACCGTCTCGGTATGTACCGATAAAGAAAGCCTTTGTAATCGCGGCCCTGGTGCTTAACCACCTTCAGGACATTTTCATACTTGATAGGTCGTCTTAACATAAGGTTCTAAGTGTGGGCTTAAAATAGGGGGCAGTCGCGCGGTAGTGTCATCAATAATAAATGACACTGTACTATATTTTTTTCATTTATTGACAAGCGCACACATATGTACATCCTCACATACACCTAATTAAACACCCACACATCCTCTTACACGTATAATCACACGTAGTTACAATTGAAATATAATTATTAAATAAATGCAATGAAATGAATAGGATTGATTTATTCACCGCTAAAAATATTATAATTAACTAATTAAGACTATAAATAAATGTATCATTTTTACCAACAATATTTTGAGTCTATTCACATTTTTGTAGACAAGAATAGAATTCAACCCCATTGGAAATTATAAATATTATTTATTTATTTGACGGACTTTTGCAGTCCATTCTAACGATGGTAAATACAATTTCTTATAACAAAAACAGGCACTAATAAAATGAAATACAACTAAATAAAATTAATGCTAGCAAAAAATAAATAAAAATTACTATCTATGTATTACAACAGAGATTAAGAACATTTTATAGAAGATAATATAGAAGTCTAGGCATTTACAGGGTTTATGACCTGCCACTTTTCACGCTGTGGAACATTCACCATTCTGCTTATGTTTGAACATCTATATTCCTTCAATTCTTCTATCTGTTGATCTTTTTAAAGTTAAAGACCTGAAACCTTTATTGATCCGGGTTCAATTCTGACCGAATTAATTTACCTACATACTAGGCAATGCATGAAAATATTTTACAATTTTTACTTCTTGGCCCAGCTGGTTTTATCAACAATATTTTGAGTCTATCCAAATTGTGGTAGACAAGAACTGGATTCAACCCTCTTGATAGATATTAAAATATTACACGGTTACATTGATTTTAACCCTCCCTTTCCGGTGATGTGTAGCTAGTACACATTACGTCAAATACTATAATATCTTTATAAATATAATAAATATTGGGCTTAGATTTTTAGTATTCCTCCATTACACATTTAAGTATCGACTGAAATAATTTGTTATTAAATAATAAGTACTTATTAGGCACAAAAAAGCATTTCATCTGAAATCGGGGATAAATTATACTCACAGTATACCAATGTTTCGCATTGTTGCGTATGAAGAAAAGAGTAAAGAATTTACGCCCGTCGTAGTCAGTCGCGTAGTCCAGTACTAGCTACTTAGTAGCTCTCGGGAAGTTTGTGTATTAATTAAAAAAAATATTTAGAACAAAGAAAAAAGAAAAAAAATTAAACAAAACAAATGGTTGCTTACTTCTGCAGACGAGAAGCGAAGGGAGCGCGTCCGCGCGTTTTTGGCCTATCAGACTTCCCCTCCCCATCTCCTTGTTTCTCCCTTGCAGAAGTCAGAAACCATTAGCTTTTTCTAATATTATATTTTTTTAAATTTTATTCGTTCTAAAAATTTATTTTCATGTGCCAATATGTCTTCTTGCTCATACTGATTATCGTGGTTTCGGATGTGACAGGGTTTAATGAACACCCTGTATATGAAAAGCTCAATAATAATAATAATAAAAATAATAACAACAGAGATTAAGAACAGTAATATATTGGCAGAATGGTGAATGTTACACAATGTCAGGTCATAAGCACTGTAAATGCGACTTCTATATTCCCTTCGATAAAATGTTCTTCATCTCTGTTGTAACATTTTTTTTTATACTAGGTAAGTAATCGATTTCAATTTTTATATTCCGGTATTTAAATTGTTTTTAAAAAACTCTCCCGCCCATTATACTTGCCTTTTAATATTTTATACACGCAAGGCAGGTGAGCTTCTTCAGATAATAGAATGTAGATAATGATCTGGGTGATAGGTACGTGAATGAAGGCACAAAATTACTATCCCTCAATAAGGTAAGGGTTGAATTCGCGTTGAATATGTTGATTAAGATAGTGTCATGTCGTCTTGGCTTGGTATATACAGCCTTGGGACCTTACTTATAAATCGGGTATAAAGTTAAGCTTAAGAATAGTGGTAGAATAGCAAAATAGCAAAAAAATAGGTAAAGCAAAAATAATTACTTATAAACCTTTCATAGAGTTATACTAGATTTAAATCTGGGATAGCGACCATAGAAACTTATACCTGCACATTATGTGGTATAACGCTAAATTAAGACTCCTCATTTCTGGCTGCGATACGATCCCACTTACTATTTAATGATGCTCGCACTTACACACACCTGAACACTTACTCCTACACTAATACACATAAACACACATCTACACTTACTCTCATACAAATACACATAAACACACCCTTTTGTTGTGACACAATTTAATAAAATGTATGATTCTTATTTAGAAACTTTGCTGGTCTGTCTTTAAACTGTATTTTTTTTAATGTTACTATATCGCTGTCGACTGTTTGTTTCTTTAAAATAAAAAAATAAGCACGCGATCTGTCAAAAGTCATATTTTTCGGTAGTCAAAATGGATAGTTTATCAGATTATTTTTCAATTTGAAACAATTTCGAAGTCCTGCGAACTTCTCAATGCGATTTAAGTGATTTTCAATAATTTGTTTTAATATCTGAAATGTTATATGTTTGTATGTTTTAATTAATTGTGATAAAAAAAGAAACGCGAATAAACTAAAGAACTCGTTTTTACGTTCTCTTCTTCCCAATTTTGAGTTATTTTTCTAACGGTTTTCTCCGTGTTCTCCATTACACTGACAGTAGTGTCGATTTTACTTTGACGCTTGTTTGTTGTTGTTATAAAAGTTACTGCGCACGCGCACATATCAGTATTGACTGTTTAAAAAATTAAGCATGAAATAACCTGTGAATTGTTATTCCAGGTAATAAATATTTTTATAAGTAAGCTATTTTTTATATCGGTTATAAATAGTTAAACCGGGTATAGTTATTTCTTAATGTAAACTTGGTTGGTTGAAAGAAATTGCCATTTGGCAATAAGCCCGCCAATGTACAAATAAAATTATGTACAAAAAATAAATAAATAAATATAAGGAAATCCAATAAGTAAAGGCCCTTGGATAGCGAATATTTCAAACTTTTGAATTTTAACGCATAAAAAGCCTTGTGTCTGTTAGTGAAAATTATTGGTGAAAGGTCATTGTAATTTATTATTATAATTAAAATGTAGTTCCACCAAAAAATATTAATCATCATCATTCCCTTTCCGCTCCTAATGGTGCATAGGGCACTGCATTGGTACACCAATCGCAGCGTATCTTGATCATTTTTGTTACATGAAGGTACTAGTCCAGGGACTATGAAATATTCCAGTGTGAAAACACCCCTTTAAATAAATATTTCATATCAACCATGTCGGGAATGAACCCGAGACCTCTTGCATGTAGGCTAACGCGCTGACCATTACACCACGTGGCCGAAATTATAGAAATGTTACTATAACATTTTAATCCAATTGAAATAAAAGACGAGTGACGACGAGTTAAGTTCTAATTTTTAAAGTTTTTAGTTTTTATCCCAATACTTTTTGTAATAATAGAAACACATTAAAAAGAAGGTCCTTCTTAAACACAGGAATTTCCTAGCTAGTCAGGACCTAAAACAAAGAAACTTTGTACATTTTAAATCTGTGAAATACATAAATATTTTTTTTTTAATATATAAAAAAAAAAAAATTGCTACTGCGACATCAATCTCTCAATGAGGAAGTTCGGTGGTTTTTTAATGTTTTTTTATTTGTTAATAGACTATTAAACTAAGCCAAAAAAAAAAATTTTTTATTTTTATTTATCTTGTTATCACCGCTATGATTTTTTTTAAAGTTTTGTATTTCTGAAATTACTCCGCGTGAGACGTCTCAAGTTCTCTTCCGCTTCTTGGTCAGATCTGCCGATTGGTCCGTTGTCAGTTAGTAAACCGGAAATCTTCCACAACTCTTATCATCGGTTGATCCATATGAACTAGTGATGTCGTTCAAAGTATATTATTAAATTAATTCAAATATTTTTTTCATACATTTTCAAGAAACTTTGCATCATAGTTGATGGTCTTATTTTTACCGCGCGTCAGAAAACATTTTTTGTATCCAATTTTCCGTAGGGCTGAAATTTCTCATTTAAATATTAATCCCGACCGGTTCCGGACCACAGCTGATCTTTGTCAATACGTCATGTAATTGAACTAATTAATTTAACCGTGTTGGGATATGATCCTTTGGAAGATTATCCCCATTTTAGATTAGTCAATTACAGTTATTTAGAATTATGTAGGCCCTGATTATAATAAAGAGCTCTTGAGATATGGCCCGTATTCGCCGGGAGCTGCCTGCGTGGAAAAGGGAGTGATCTGTCTGCTGTTCTTTGTTTTAAAATGTTTGACAGCGCCCTTTGTTTTAACTCTACGAACAGTTCAAGCCATGAGAGTTCTTTCATTAATGGTAGTTTTTATGTATCTGTTAAAAACCCGTGTTTATATTTATGTTATATTTTACATGATTATTTTTTAAATTACGTTTTTCACTTTTATATTTCACGCACATAATTGTATTCTTTATCCGCCTGGACACGGCAATAAAATAAGTTATTCGTTTATTTATTTAAATAAAAAATAAATGGTCAAAAACAAAGTCGTTTTATATTTATTTTATTGCAATTAATAGCTACAAAGTTAGTGCTTCATATATTAAAAAAAAAATTAAAAAATCGATTATTATAACCGATTGCTCTCACCCCTAGCGCAGTGTTATTTTATCACTATTTTGGCCTCAAGGTGATTGGCGGTTGGCTTAAGAGTCGTCGGTATATTCAGCTTCAGCCGTTTCAGATTTGGTTGTACGAAAACAGATATTCAAAATAATTATTTATTGGCATCAAACAGGGTCGGATAATTTGTTTGAAAACGCTAATCTAACCCAATGCAGTGTCAAAGTATCTGACGCGAGGTAGTCTGGCGATTGTCAGATTCTGACTTGAAATAAACAGCACTATTTTGATCTCATCACAATACATTTTATATTCAAGTTATGTATTCATATTTCAGTATGAAATTGGAATGCTGTAAGATAAAAAGTGTAAATTGTACAAGAGAGAAAAGAAAGTTGAAAATGATTTTTTTTTATTGTATCATCATTGCCATCAGCCCACAGGCTGAACATAGGCCCCTCCCTTAGATCTCCACATCTCCCTATCCTGAGCGAACCGCATCCAACAACTTCCTGGGCCTGGTATTATGAGCGCAATTTGAACGCGTTTTAGTACGTAAATACGCGTTGAAACCCGTTAAAATTGCGTTCATAATACCAGCCCCGGGTCTGTATCCTAAAGAAATGTTAAAATTTGTCTTCAATTTTATCTACAAAATAAGATTAAGATTTCTGTATGAAAAATATAATATTTTTACAATTTTTTTTTCAACCTTCTAGGAAGCGGTTAATATTAACATATTACAACAGACATTAAGAACATTTTACAGAAGGGAACATCTACAGATTATGACCTGTCATTGGCTGGTTTATGTGGCCACCTTACACACTGTGTTACATTCACCATTCTGTCTATATTTGAATATCTACATTCCTTCGACTCTTCTATCGGTTGACGTTTGTGAAAATAAAGAGCTGAAACCAGTGACAGGTCGTAAGCCCTGTGGATGCCTAGACTTCTAAATTCCCTTCTGTAAAATGTTCTTCATGTCTGTTGTAATATGTTAATATTAACAGCTCCCTAGGAGATTGAATCCAGTCCTTGTCTACAAAAATTTGGACAAACTCAAAACATTGTATAAGATAATCTTTTAATAAAAATAAGCAGTTGAAAAAAAATGCATGTAATATTATATTTATTTAGTTTGTACAATTGATAACGTGTTTACAATTATTTTCTTTTTTGTTATGCTTAATTTTTGGCATTACAGAATGCGTTTTTGGTTCTTATACATCTTTTAAAACATAATATTATGTTTATTTTATTATTACCTACTATGTTCGTACTTACCTATGTTATTTTTGTAAATGCTCTTAGAGCGTATAAGGGATGTGATTTTTATATATCAGTCTTACACTTTAGATGCTAGTCCAGAGACTATAAAATATAGTAATTAAAATATCATGGCCACTTCGTCGGGAATCGAACCCGTAACCTCATGTATGGCAGTAAACCCGTTGACCATCACACCACAAGCCTTTCTGGGAATGAAATTGTGAATCTTGTCATTAATTCTGTCTCATTCATTGAACCACGGGAACCGCTGGCGCTTTCACAGCGTTACGGTCTTCTCGATTGTACCGGATAAATTTCCGACAGATTTTCAAGGGGAGTATAATATAGTCCAGCCGTTATTATTGTGTCTAGCGGAGTCAAAAAGAAGCGGGAGGAAGTGTCTATACAACTAATAAGTTATAGGAACATACTGAATTTTATAACTCACGCGAACAAGCTAGTTTCTCTATGCCAATACATTGTGGGCGTCAGTTCAACTGACCGTCCACGCGCGCGGACCTAATGTCAAGTTGCTCTTGCAAACAGTAATTAGCGGCTGATCAGAACTCCCAAAACAAATCAATACTCTATAAAAGTTTTTCGCTTTCTTTAAGTGATTTTCCCGAATGTTCTCAAAGTGTTCAATTATGGATAACGCTCCTGTTACACCCGTGGCAATTAAGTTAGTGGATTTTTCTGCGGAGCATTTTGATGGGTGCTTTTGATCTGACACATCATATTTGAGTTGTGCTTCTTTTGAATTGTAATGATAAGTTCACGGTTGTGGTCTTTTTTAAGTGATTCCGATTTCTTTAATGTGTACATCTACTTAGAGATGGGCGAAATATTGTTATGCCAGATCAGTTGGCAACACAGATACAGCCATAATAGGTAAATCTTTATAACTACTAAGATATATCTCTTATTCAGTGGTTTTCTGCCGGAGGTTAAAGGAAGTAAATAAAAAAAAAACTGGTGCCATTATTAAATACCGCATCAGAAGCCGAAGCAATCCACATTTGAAAACAACACTTATTTTATTAACATAAACGGCAAATCTGCCTTTTACAAAAATTTATAATACTAATATATTTGGCTTAATATTTTTTTTTTAAACGTAAATTTCCTTATACTCAAGATTTATAAAAAAAAAATTAAACCTAAAAATTATACAAGATTTATATTTTAAAAATTAACCTACAAAATATACAACATATTCAGTAGAAATTTTAAATAATTCAAGAATAAATGTAAAAAACAAAATTAAATAATAAAACATTCTGCAGTAATACAACAAGAAAATCATATGTACACTTTCATACAGCTGGGCAAAGTGAACAAAAAAATGTATATATATATATATTATGAAATGCATGCATAAATAAATATAATTACTATTCACCATCTTTAAAAAAGTTCAAAAGGTTTGTTCTATAGGAACAATACCCTACACTAAATATATCAGATACGTGGGAATAACTATTGCCGAGTTCATGAAGTCTGTTTAATACGGCATTCCAAGTATACACTGTCCGTGAATTGTTGCTACAAAACGGTGGCACCTGTCTAGTCATTCTTCCAGGTACCCTGAAGTTGATGAGAGATAATAGTTCACTTCTTCTATTATTAGGTAAGCTCATTAGCCCTCAATAATTTCACCAAACAAACGTTCTTCTACTAATTTTAATTATTTTTAGGTAAGTTAAATTACTGTTCGATTTATCTTCTTTCGAAATGTTAGTTATTGCGTTTTGCACGTAGATTTTCATTTGACGAGAATATGACTTTGATGTTTAATTTATACCATCGTTTACGTAAACCAGTTTTTCATACATTTAATCAGTTTTTTTGATGAATAATATTGACAACTCATAGGCAGTAAATTTCCCGTTACTAAAAATTATACTGTACATAACTAGATCTCTGTATCCAGTCGGATGAATAAAAGTTTTTTTTTTTAATTTGTTACGAATTCTGTGCGGGAAAGTGCTTTCGACTTAATGGCTACTCTCGGGTAAAAATCTTAATTAAGGAAAACGACTAAGTCCGCCCGTTATGTAGTGGTTGCGGTGTTCGCCTATCGTTGTTGAGGTCCCGGATTGGATTCCTAGCAGGGTTGACGTTAATTTTAATGGTTTTTTGACTTCGGTATTTTATTGATCCCTGACTCGCACCCGAATGATAAGATTGATCACCTATTCATGTAACAGATGATCGAAATACGCTGCATTTGGTTCACTGGTGCAGTGCCCTATACAGCACTGGACGCGGAAAAGGGTATAATGATAGATGGATTGCCGCATAAGACCACAGAGAATTTATGATTTGCATATAGTATGCATGAAAATAAAAACTTTAAACTATTCTCATTAATTACAAAATTGCTAACATTAGAGATGCCGTAATTGCGACTTTATTGTTGAATAACGTTTGCAATTAATTTATTTTTAGTACTGTAAATTATAAATAATGAATAAGGTGATTTAAAAAATCATCGATCATAACATAAATACGTACGTAGTTTTATTCCACTTTTATTTATAATTTTTTACCAATGACTGGGTTTCGTCGTGACCGACATCGTCAGACTGCTGGGAGACTAAACAAATTAAATAATATAAAACTGCAGTTCCACCAAGAAATGTCGGTAGAAAAACTCAATCATCAATGTTGTGAACAACAATATTTATGAATGTCAACAATGTCATAATATTATTATCTAATGATCGCTATTATAAATAACTGTTTAACTTACAGATAATTCTGACTATCCATCTATCTTGTATTTTTGACTTATTATGTAAATGAACTGGCTTTAAGTTTTCTTCTTCGTTTTGAGGTGTACGTGACTTAAAAATACCACACTCCGTTATAAATGAACATCGATTCATGAAAACATAAAATAATTTTCAATGTCCAAGTGTCTACCATCTCGCAATACTATTCTATTACACTAACATTAATATGAAGTATTTGGCACGAAACTCCAACGGACTGAGGAAGATTGGCACGCAATATTCGACCGGGTGAGGTGTGGTGATTACCAAACCAAAACAAAACGAAAACACGTTTTAGCCATGAATATCAAAAATGAATAACCTTCGAGTGTTATAATTTACCGTTATTTAATGGCCACTGTTGGGATCTTTGTCAGGTCATCATCCCCTTTATCCGCGCTCTATGGCACATAGGGCACTGCATTGGCATACTAAAGGGTCAGTCCAAGTCAATTGATCCAACACTGGTTGCTTGACCGTATTTAAAAAAATGATTTTTTTGTGCTATCACCTTAATATGTTTTGATTCAAACTGATTATTATTTTAATTTTATTGTTTTTGGTTTTCGAGAGGCGGCCATATTTTGTTTTAATAGTCGCGGAAGTTTTCACAGTTTGTGTAAACTTAAATATCTCAGGCTCCATTTGTCCTATCAACATAGGGTAAGAACAATATTTTAAACAATAGAAATATAATATTTTAAGGAGACATTTTCACCTAAATGTTATTAGAAAGGGGGAAATTTTAGCCTTATTTTTTTAGCTATCGTTTGTAAAAAGACCCATTTTCACGGGAAAGATTTTGGAAGAAGGAAATGAGTCAACGATTTGCAAACAGTTTGGAACTATGACTGACCCTAAACGCGTATTTCGATCATCGATTACATGAAGGAAACGTGATTAGTCCATCTTTTCAGGTGCTAGTCTAGGAGCAATGAAATACTTCTTATTTTTCTTCGTATTTTTCCTTATATGGATCCGAAAGATCTCTTTGTGCCGCTGGCGCTGCATCCTTCTCCTGTGAAGTCGATTGCCAACCATCCCGCAATGATTTGAGTAGTCTGCCTGGGGTTCTTCTGCCTTGAAGCGCCCCCCTCCCGAGGTCTTCCGTACTACACGTGTTTTGAATGTCCGTGTTGCTTATGCGATCTCGTAGCGTGTTTTCGGTGATCGTAGAGTTCGCATTTCCGAGGCCCTTATTTGAGATTTCGTTCTGGGGGTATCCGCTCTTGTCTCTATTGTATGTGGCTTTTGGCCTCACCCATTTTTTGTAGATTTTGGCCTTACTATCGAGACTCTCGCGTTTGTTTGTCTATACGGGATATCTGAGACACCCAGACACCGAAGCAGCTTTATTCATTTGTTTTAGTCCCACTGTAGAGATCTTCCTTGCTACTGATATCAATTCCGAGGTATTTGAATTCCATCACTGACTCTTTCCTCTTATTTGTCTACAGCCAGCTCACATCGCACTGGATTCTTTGATATTGTTAGACTTTTGGTTTTTTCCGAAGATATGTATCTCCGTATTATATTATTGTGATGTAAGGTGGAATGCATAAACCATCAGTCGGAGGTTATCTTCGGATTCTGCGACAATAAAGGCATCGTCAACGTGGCTCACAATCATGTTCTTTTTTCCACTCAGCCCGCAATCCCGGTTCATTTTAACATGGATTACTTCGGTTTGATTTTGGTATATTTCTCTCTTTCCGACGTAAAATTTAGAAACAAAATTTCAAATGCAGTGGAGCGAGCTTGTCAAGTTTACTCAGAAAACTGTAATTCATCGCGTTTGTTATTATTGGAAAAACTAATATTGAAATAATGTTATTTATTTAAAAAAAATCCTTAGCCCAAATAATCCTTTAAAAGAGTATAAAACGAAAACAGCAATCTACCAAATACGCAAGATGGACGCCATTACACTGGTCTTCGTGGTACCGCTTCTTTCATTTCATATTATCCAAGTTTAAGACCAACCCCTTGCCGCGGCTTGAATTCCGAATGAAACCAATCCGAATTCGTAAAATACTAAACCACGGCTGTTATATAATATAATGTAATTAATAATAGAATTTTAAATGAAGTAATTAAGTAAATTATCGCTTTGACCTAATTATTATTAATACGAGCTTCTAAACCACATGGCAACTTGAGAATCTTATTCATACCACACGATGTGTTACATTACAAGGCCGATAGTACTTACTACTTGATTGTGAAGACATAATCTACATAACATGTAGATTGTGGCTTACAAGTCTTCTTATTATTGCCAAGGTGCTTCCTTGATTAATGAAGGCAAGATGACCAGTTTTGCGCTTCAGATTCTAGTTTAAGAAACTATGAAAAATCGTAGCGAAAAAATCTTCTGGAACAAATAATTATTGCTTACCTTTTTAGGAATCGGACTCGGAACCTCACGTTTGGTAGCCAAATGCATTAACCGCGGCACTATGGCAGTCGAACTAAAAGACAGAGTATTTTCTCGCATATATATATATATATATATATTTTTTTTTTTTAAAGGAATAACCCGCTAAGCCTCTATTTTGAGGCTTGTCTGCAGGTGGGATAGAAGGGATATGGAATGAGGTAATGAAAAATACACCACAACACCCAGACCAATTGAGAAAAAAATCTTTCTCGGACTTTTTTCTTGCAACTGGCGGGAATCGAACCCGCGACGCCAGTTTCACAATTGGCTGTCTAACCGACTGCGCCACGGCGCCTGTCATACTTCGGATTGTTGCGCTCCCTTAATTTACTATGAAAACAAAGGCTCTGTACTTTAAAATCTTGTTTATTTAAATTTGTTTTAATCTTTTCTAATAAAAGGTACTGATTTTATTCGAAAAATTAGAAATTCATGAATCTGGTATTTGTTTTCAAAAAATATCCCAATATTTTAGTACAACCACAAGTGAGGAGCAACACTTCAAATCGCATTTTGTCCACCCCAGGGCATAATTTTTTTAGACCTAGAAATTTGTTGACATTTTCTTAGTCTATATAATTGCATAAGAGACGCGCGACAGATCACATTTGAACCAATATAAAATCATGTTCAAAGTTAACGACCCACATCAAAACGAATATTGTCCATGTGTTATTGATTTTGCCTATGAATCAGGAGGAAAAATTACATACGCATTCAAATATTTAATAACCCCCAACAATAAAATCCTAACCCGAGGACGCTCCGTATTAATTTTCAATTCATTAGTTTTATATAGATTCTCTGGTATTATATATGTATACTTATTTATATATATAAATATATATATATAAATAATATACTGATAAATGCATAAATAAATTTAATAAGCTAAAAGTTTGGACAAAGACTGGAACCTAAAAATACCAAGATTTGAGCAAGTTTTGTATATATAAAACTACTGATATCACTGACATGAAAAAAATGTTTCTACATAAATGTAATGTTGGAAAAACAGGCGAGTCTGATGTAGCCAACATTTAGATGAGACGACCCTACCGGAAAATATTTGTCCGTGACAAAAAGGAAATACGCTTTAAAAAAGACATTACTGAATAAATTACTATTTGTAGTAAAAATAAAATTTTATTAAAAAAAAAAGACTTAAAAAAAATATTATTATGATTTGGGTGAGTTTATGTGGAATCATCAGAATAACAGTCAGAATGAACGCAATGATAATTAATATCGATGCAACTGCTTAGACGAAGAACCCGGACTTTACCAAATTTACCCTTATTTTTATTTCGTAGTTAGTTATAACTTACTGCAATATCATCCGATGGTCGTATTACGTTTGTATGAAGAAAAGTGAGACCACGTTTCCTGTAAAAATTTTATAATATCCTTCGTCATGCTGTATAGTATTGTTTTTTTCCTGTCAAGCTCTCTATGCCGTATATTTATATAAATAAAACTCGCTTCAACAGCTAAGGGTTGATTTCCAAAATAAGCCATTTTGTTTCACGAGTCTCGCATTAGCCTCAGTAGTCGCACGTCGCACACACAGTGCCTGATTTCGCCGGAATCACACGTGCGTAATATCGCCCTGTAGCTCAATCACAAATAACTATCGACGTGCGAATAAGCGACGTGATAAAAAATTCTCACCATGGTTGTTTATCGTATTCGCGATCGTAATGTAACACCCGTGAACACCTAATATAAAATGTCAAAATATTTACGTTTTGCGACGTACAATCCTGCTACGCAATCACATATTTGAATTTCACCGGTGTAAATATGGAAAATATTCCAAAACTGCTATTTTTATTTATTATTTATCATGCTATTTATTGCATTTAGCCGGCGGTTGGCGAGACAAATGTCAAGAAAAGCAGTCGCCATAGCTATTGTAATTTAATTTTCACTTTTTTGTATTAGATACTCCTTACTATTTTGCAAATGCAATATATTGTATTATTTTTTAAAGTAAACGCCGATTTCTCGCTAATGAACTGTGTTTATTTACGAGGAAAACAAAAAACAAACTGACACGAGCGTCGACTTGGAGATTACACACGCGTTGACTTATGACTGCGATAACTTAACCGTGTTCATTATCGTTCATTGTGATCGCTCAAATGCTTAACTTGTTTTTAAGCACGTCGATAGTTATTTGTGATTTAGCTACTGTACTCATTGTACCTGCATCAGTTTATTTAACGAAATAAGTCACTGTTCTCTCACGGGGGGTAAGTATTATAAATAAATCTTGCATCAAAAGATAAGGGTATAATATAAGTCATGTTCTCTCACGGATGGTATCGATCTCTGTGTTAGCAGCCATAGTGCTTTTGACGATTTTATACGTGCATTCGATCCGCTGCACATACTGTATATAGGTATAATATTGTACTTTTCCTGCCCATAATAAAATCGATTAATCGACTTTATTTGCATTAGAAGCAGAGGGTTAATTCCCAAAATAAGTCATGATCTCTCGCGGCATTGGCCACCGTATTCGCGGTCATGGCTCTGTCTACGTAGCGTCACTGTCACATCCGCCGGGCAGCGAATTTCCCAGCAGAACAATGTACATATCGCACATCCGATAAAATACAGTCACAACTCAAAAAAGCAGAATTTCCAAGAAAGCCAATAAACAAAATTAACATGTTGTCTTAAAACCGTGTATTTTTTTTAAATTGAGTTTTCTGTTATTATTTTCATCCTTTAAAACAATGCCGACGTGTAATGCCAATGGACGCTCAAACATCGACGGTAACGAGGCAGCTGATGAATCGGCAAGGCTGGGAGCTGAGACAGTCCCAATAGGCCCTGAGCCCGACCGTGGGTTACTCAAATGTGCTCCTCGTAACGAGCTAAGGTCATGGACCAGGAAGCAGGGCGTAATGCTCTGGCAGAAAGTACCTGATCAGCACCACGCGAAGGAACTGATCAAAGGGTACTCGCAAAGGTTTGCTCTCTACCTAATAAAGCTCAGCCGAAATCAAGTGAGCGTTATCACTAGAGCCCGCCCAGGGCACTGCAAATTAAACGAACAACTTGCTAGAACGAACCTACAAAATTTCTAGATGTAGGTTCTGCGGCGCAGACGAGGAAACACCTATACACATTATATGTAATTGTGATGCTTTACATCATGAAAGAAGCCTCACCCTCGGAGGACCACCGGTTAAACCTGAGGATGTTAAAGAGCCCGCCCTCTACTTAATAGCCTTATACTTCACGGATTTGGGTTTGGAAGAGGAGCTTTAGCATTAGCAGTACTATACGAGGTGTGTTCAGAAAATAACAGGAATTTTTAAATTTCGCGGGTTCGAGTAGTCCTGTTAAACCTGAGGATGTTAAAGAGCCCGCCCTCTACTTAATAGCCTTATACTTCACGGATTTGGGTTTGGAAGAGGAGCTTTAGCATTAGCAGTACTATACGAGGTGTGTTCAGAAAATAACAGGAATTTTTAAATTTCGCGGGTTCGAGGAGTCCGATTGTCAAAATTTTTTAAACAGTTTATTTATTTTTTTACAAATTCTTTGATCCATTTTTTTTAACAAACGAAAATCGCCGAGCTTATAAAAACACGTCCAATCTAAGCGGCTGCCACAGACAAAGTAAACAATAAATACAGCTGAAAATTTTAGCATACTTCAGGGGTATGTATACCAACATCATTTAAAAAAAAATACTATCGGACCCTCCAAACTCGCGAAATTGAAAAATTTCCGTTATTTTCTGAACACACCTCTTATAGTACTGACCCCCCCACCTCTAAGAATAAATCATCATTCCCTTTCCGCACCTAATGGTGCATAGGGCACTGCATTTGTACACCAATTGCATAATAAATGGAATGTTGACTCTCCTGACTCTCCTGACTTGCTAAACATGATTCAATTCCGAATACCTGTTAGGACTACTAGACATAATGTCCCATTTCATATAGATATTACTGCTACTAATTATGATATGAATTCACCTATTTCAAGATTGCACAGTCTAGGGAACCAGATCAGTTGTATTGACATTTTTCACATTAGCCAAATGAAGTTTAAACTTGCTATTAAAGAAATAGTTTAGAATTTTGACTGATGTTTAAGTATTTATGTTCATTTAAAAAAAAAGAAAAATAAATATATAAATAAAAAAAAAGACAAATATGTTTATAAATGTACGACTAGATATTTGTTTTTTAGTTTTCAAAATTAAAATTTTTACATATTTAAAAAAAAAGTTTTAATATTTAATTTTTTAAAAGGTTTATTATTTTGTTTATTTTTATATTTTATTTTTTAAAACGGTTGAGAACCCCTGAGCTCTTATCAGGAGACAGTTAGTATTATTCCTAGGGCATTCAATATACATTGCAGCAATACCAACAAATCAATGATTTATTATTTTTGCTATTTCGAATATACCGCGTTATCTTTATTTTTATTATTTTTCTACCTAAGTATGTTAAGTGTTAAAATCCCAAAGTTATTATATAGAACATTTATAAAACAACTGTGTAATATGTATAGATATATTGTTATTATATTATTTCATAATTTTGTAATAGAACACTGAATGTTACTTGTATTTTATAAAAGGCATTTGTGCCGTGTATACACTAATGAATAAGTATCTTGATATTTTTTTTGTTACATGTTTTTGTTACATGAAGGTAAGACACCCTTTTAAATAAATATTTCATATCAACCATGTCGGGAATCGAACCCGAGACCTCTCGCATGGTAGGCAAACGCTCTTTAACAAACACCATTTCACCACGAGGCCGATGATAAGAATGTGTTATATATATATATAGATTTGTCTTAAAAATTCTAAAACATTTTCAAAAGAAAATTTCGATTGTCAGAAAGATAAGTTAAAATATTACTGTTTGCGTATGGCGGCTTTCAAATATGTTTTAGTGTTTGTACGTGTGTCATACAGCCATCAAGCGGGAATAGGAAAGCTAGACTTTTGTAATTTTTTTATCATACGGACATAGAATTAAGAATAGTCCAGAAAGAGCGTAGAATCATATTTGAATACATCGGACTGTGTCTTAAAATATAAAACAAATTTTATTTGACACAAAACTTATATCATGCTAAATAATATATGATGTTTTAAAGATAATGTCCCCCACGGCGTTGTTTTATCCGAGGTCTAATTTTCATAAGTTATTTTATTAAATGAGCAAAGTCGGGTAAAAAAAATCTACCCTGGCAACACTAACGAAATTTCTATTTTGTTTCTTCGACAATCTGACAGATGGAAAAATAATTCATTTTTTAAGTAGTTCATTTGCTACTTAAACATTTGTTTGTTAATAACCCATGAAATGTGATGCCATCCTATTTCTTAAAGATCCTAGCAGTATTTCTACACTTTAAAAGGACACAACACGGCATAGTTGAATTCAAATCAGGAGTTGCGTATTGAGCGACGTCTACAAAGAAACTAATGGGGCAAAACGGTAACCTACTCATTTATGAGTAGTTGAGTCGCCTTCTGTTTAATGTGCGTATGCGGTTTCGGGACTATTCTTAATTATATGCATACGGAGTATTTTTTATAATTTATTGCGTAAACCTAACTAAAAATTAGATTTTGTAGAGTTATGTCTCTATTTTATCAGATGTGCGGTGTGTAGACTTATGTCTCTAGTGTCTAGGGCCGGTTGGCAGAGGATGCGCGTGCGGAGTGTGCGGAGTGTTATGCAGATTGTCACGCTTGCCAGTCGGCGAACGTACTACGCACTGTTTGTCGCAGCGTTTACTTTATATGTGCATACTTTACTCGATAGCGAAGGTCACCGAACGCACGCCAAGACCTGGGCCTCGATTATGATGGGAAGATAAGGACGTCGTACCTTCTCCATGACGGTATACTTGATGATAAATTCTCTCGAACGATTACGAAGATACACTACCGACCCCCCACCTTCAAGTTTTTGGGTAGGAACGTCGATATGAAACAAGGGAAAGCGTACGTCACAGTACACACATCTACGCACTAAAATGACATAGCTTCAGTATGACGTCATATTTGAAGATAAAATTCTCCCGATCGATTAAGATGATACAGTACCGATCTCCCCACCACCAAGTTTTGAAGAAGTACATCAGTTTGTATCAACGGGTCTAGAACCCCTTAATACGTTTATACACAAAACTTTCTGTATTCAATAATAAAAAATAGAAACAGTTTTATTCTACAAACCATGCGAGAGAAAAATCATGAAGTTTAAGTACGTAACAAAAACGCATCATAAAAAGGCGTTGTTTTTAAGGTACCAATTAGAACCCGATCTACAGAAATCTTTAAAGCCTTTGATGTGCCTGAGGCGTGCCTAATATACGCTAAAATTATTCTGCTAGACAGATTTGGAAATGGACAATGCCACCCACCTGCTCAAGGACATGAATATATAGCAAGGGCAGGAAATAATATTATTGTCAATATTCCTCCCTTTATTGCATAAGGACTAAGGGTGCAGGGATTATTTTTCTGCCAAATTGTTCAATATGCTTCTACATAAAATTAAGTTGACTGATAACAAACAATATTTCAAAAGAGAAATCAAATCTGGCTGAAGAAAATTAGGATAGATAAAACATTTTAATGACACGTGAAATGTGTAAAAATAAATCAATTTAAACTCTGTACAGTCTTCATTAAAACAGGTTTCTCTAGTGAGGGGGACTCTTAAATTATGTTTGTGTATGAAATATTTTATATCTATCTATACATATATAAATGAATCGCCGTGTCGTGTCTCGCTAAAACTCGAAAATGGCTCGACAGATTTACGTGCGGTGTTTTGCAAAATTTTCTAATTTACGTCCTTAAGGTTTATAAATAATAACATCTTCAATTTGGAATCCAATCATAAACAAGTACCTAGGTACCTACTTACAATGAAAAGTTACACCATCTTTTTTACGTTTATCCGAACGGGTTTTACACGCTTTCACGACACAACCAAGCATTTCGGTTTCGAATTAAATGTCAAGCTCACATCGAAACCCGGCTTGCGGGTAAAGAACGACGACAATACACGTAGGGCAAGACTGAGCATTTGGGCATGAGTTAAGTGCCATAATTTTAGAGGGTTCCGGGTGTGTATTAATAGGTAGATGGTTTTAATTAAGAACACCGAACCTGTTTCTATGGTTATATAAAAGCATTATGAAGTAAAGTTTTGTAAGTATACTTAATAATGTTTTATTTTAAGAGGAAACGCGGTCCGACCTTTCTTCATACAAAAGTATTGATTATGATACTAGAGCAATGGTTTTTCTACACACTATAGATATTTACTATTGGCGTGTCCCCATTGTTTCGTTTTAAAAAAAATGTTTATTATAGGAACTAGACAGAGTTTTATCTGATGTCTTCGGGCGCACGGTATACAAAATATTAAAATGTACCGATACAGTAAATTTTATTCTGATTCTCATTTTAGAAAAAAATATCAAATTCGGTTGCGGGACAACGAAACGTTGATTTTGTCTATTCTAACAAAAGGTCTGACACGCAGTTGTCTTTTTCGCACAGTATCGGGGAGGCATTTGCAAGACAGTGACAGGAAAACAATGTTCGAATACCTTTTTATCAATATTCTCTGTCCTCACAATTTATGTAAACCGAAACACAACAAAAATAACGTATACGTGCATTTCTAATTTGAAGTAAATACAATAACTTTCGATTGTGTTCATTTAATCTCTATACGAGTATGTACTCAAATCTAGCGATAGCAAAACATTGCCGGGTTCAGCTCGTAGTAAATAAAAAAATAAATAATATGAAACATGACACCAACATACGTAGGGCTGTATAATTGCCTAATTAAGACACGAGGGATAAATTTATTTTGATGCGAATTTTATCTACGCCTGTGGCCTAAATAAATTTGAATATCTACCTGTATCTTTTCAATTTCAATACCTACGTAAGTTGTACACAATATTTCACAATTAATACCCGTCTTGTTTTGATTCGTTTTTAGCTGTTATTCCGCGTGGGAGTCGATTTTTCGTTACCTAAAACATAATATATACCTAACCTCATTATTAATTATTGTGGATATGAATTTATCAATATTTATAATATCGAAACCAGTCGTTGAATTATTTATTAATTATGTTTTGTCTCACCGCACGTTTTCGCTCGGATTACATAAAATTAAAAACTAAACTTATCTAAGATCAGAAATGGTGATTATGTGGGTGGCTATGTGACTAACAAGAGACAGTAAATAATTATAAAAACCTTAACTTATTTCAACGCAGGTTTAAAAAAAACATGTTTATTAATATATTTTTTTACAAGTGACCGGGTTTTGTCGTGATCGGCATCGTCAGACTGGTTAGAGACTAAACAAAAGCAGGGGTTGTCGATCATGATTTAATGTAATTATGGGAAACAAGAGTTCAAATTATACAAATTTAAGTATTATTTTTAATATATTACAACATAGATGGAAAACATTTTAAAGACGCAAATAAGGAAGTCAGTAGCTCAATCACAAATAAATATCAACGTGTTAATAAGCGATGGGATAACAATTTCTCACCATGTTTGTTTATCGTATGCACGATCACGATGCAACATCCGTGAACACCTAATATTAAATGTCAAAATATTTACGTTTCGCGACGTTTAATCCTGCTGCGCAATCATATATTTGAATTTCACCGGTGTAAATATGGAAAATATTTTAAAACTGCTATTGTTGTTTATTATTTATCATGCTATTTATTGCATTTAGCCGGCGGTTGGCAAGCCAAATGTCAAGAAAAGCAGTCGCCATAGTAATTGTAATTTAATTTTAACTTTTTTGTATTAGATACGCCTTACTATTTTGCAAATGCAATATATTGTATTATTTTTTTTAGTCAGCGCCGATTTTTCTCTAGTGAACTGTATTTATTTACGAGGAAAACAAAAACAAACCTACACGAGCATAGACTTGGAGATTACACACGCGTTGACTTATTATTTTTATTTAAATAATATAATTATACTTTAAAAAAATAAATTAAATTGTTATATTTTTAATAAAACTGAAATCCCACCAAGCCACTTTTTGTAGCTTATGTAGCTTTCTGTAGCTCTGTAGCTTATGTAGCTTATGGTAGAGATTATATTTATACTAACTTATATAATATTATTTACATTTATAAAAACAATGGATAACAGATATAAATTAACAGCCGGAATGATCAGAATATACATGTAAATACACATAATAATACATAAATTTATTTTTTAAATACAAAAAAATATATGAAAAATTAAAATATTTACACATAAACTACTATTCATATTGAAAGTTTTGATCGAATAGCCACTCTCTTATTTTGATCTTGTGTCAACTTATGAACGCGATAACTTAAGCATGTTTATTATTGTTTATTGTGATCGCTCAAATGCTTAGCATGTTTTTAAGCACGTCGATAGTTATTTGTGATTGATCTACTAGGCATTTTCAAGGTTTATGACTTTTTAAATATGGTAGTTGCGTTTAATATTTACCTTGCTTATTATGTACAAGGTTTATAATTCATAAAAGTGGATTTTTCTGCTTTTAAAAGGATAGATATATGGGAGGATATTCTATAGTGGCCCAATCAGGAACTTCTCTAGCATTTGCTTTAGTGAAAACGAAAAGGTTTTTGACCTGTCATTTACTGGTTTACGTGGCCACTTTACACACTGTGTTACATTCATTCTGCCTATGTTAACGAATATAATGCGATGTTATTTTTTCCTTAGTGAATAAATAATTGTGTGAATCTGTTATGTTATAATACAATAGCAGTATTTTTCAACCTTTTTGAATGCGCGACCTCTTTACATGTAAAAAAAAATCTGGAGCCCCCAGGACCTTATTAATTTAGGAGAACTTGTGACGCAGTTCAAAGCAGTTAATTTTTATTATTTTTTCGTACGTTTTCGAGAAACTTCGCCGTACAACTAAATGCTCTAATTTTTAACGCGTGTAAGAAATCATTTTTGTATCCAATTTCCTGTTGCACTGAACTTCCTCGTTAGCATAAAATTGACGTTTTCTGCGTGTAAAAAAATAAGAACATTTAGAGCTTGCGAGGTAAGCTTTGAAATTATCAACGCCATATGCAACATCCCACCTATGTTAACTGACGATCTCTATAATATTGTACATAAAAACTTAAAAGAGAAGTAGACTCCAATTAGAATATATTTCGTTATTTGCGTCTTAAAAATAAAACCATGATTAGACAGACGGTTAAAAAATAAACAGCCATTCATTGAAATTCACGTTGAAATTATTGTACTTTTACTGTAATCTAGGACCTAAAACTCTTTCTTTTTACTTTTGCCTTGCTTGAGACCCCGACTCTTCAGCGCAAGACTTTATTACCCACATGTTGAAAAACACGGTTAGAGGACCAAACTCTTCCAAATTAATATTTAATGTCGATCTTTTCGAGAATGAGGAAGATTGCTGCTTTTTAAATTTTTTTTCATTGGTTAATAAAATAGATTATCAAACTTACCCAAAAATTAAAAAAAAAATGTTTTCATGTATCTTATTATCTTCGCTATGATCTTTTAAAGTTTTGAAATTACACCGCCTGTGACGTCATAAGATCTCTACGGTGAGTTCTGCTGATAGGTGAATTGATTAGCTTCCCGTAAACCGGAAATCTATCACAACATTTAATCAGTGGTTGATTCAAAGAACTAGTGATGTCAATCAAGATAGTTCATTTTTATCAAAATCATTTTCGTTAGTTCTTGGTTCATACATTTTCGAGAAACTTCACGGTACAATTAAATGCTCCAATTTTTACAGCGTGTCAGAAAACATTTTTTAGATACAATTTTCTGTAGCATTGAACCTGCCCTATTGCAGCCGGGCCTATATCAAGGTTATACTGACAGAATGCATTAAATCAATAGTCTTTATTTATTTCGAATATTTTTCAATATGTAAGTATGTTGGGATTTATTTGTAGGGTTACTAGCAAATTAAAAAATATCACACCAATCAAGTCACTTAATTGCTCCCTGGTAAGAAGTCGTTTAGAATATATTTCTCCAGTCTGGTCGCCCTATTATAGTGTATATTCTGATTCACTCAAGCGCGTCCAGAAGAAATTTCTAAAATATATTAATTTTAAACTTCATATTCCAGCTGAAATATTTAATAATAATCAATTGTTATCTTCAGAAAATCTTTTAAAACTTTCCGATAGAAGAATCCTAACTGACCTGAATTTACTTTATAAAGTGATCAATTCATTCATTGACTGTCCAGATTTGCTGGAGTTGGTGTGTTTCCGTGTACCTGGTCGACATACCCGCCACAGATCTCCTTTTTGTTCTGCAAGTTCGAGGTCCAACTCTCACATGCACTCGCCTATCCCTAGGCTCCACAGATATGGTAATCAGTATAAGGACAAGGCTGATATATTTGGTTCTCGACTTGAAAGTTATAAAACGAGTCTGATTTCTTTTTTTCTCTCGCAATATAATTCTTAAACTTTTCTTTATATTTAATAATGTTTTCCCTCTTTTGCTTTTTCACATTTATGTATTTATTTCGTTAATATTTTTTGTTGTTTATGTGTATTTACCTACTTGTTACTATTGTGATAGTTATGCAATTTTATAATTTTTTGTTATGTATTTAAATATGTATTTTTTTTTCTTCATATTTATGTTCAATATAATGTTAAATGCAATTTATGCCGTTTATGTGAAAATAAATCAATATAGGTGCAAGATTTTGATTTCAAATTTTATGCAATGCCTAAAATAAATATTACTCTTTCAAAGCTTTAAAAAAAATAATTGTGCGAGAAAAAATGCGTTCAATGAAAAAAAAGCTTTTAATGCGATTATTTCGGAACTTCTTTTAATGACTTAATCATAGAATTAAGAATAGTCCAGAAACCGCTTACGCACATCAAACAAAAGGCGACTCAACTACTCATAAATGAGTAGGTTTACGTTTTGACCCATTAGTTTCTTTGTAGACGTCGCTCAGTACAGAACTCATGATTTGAATTCAACTATGCCGTGTTGTGTCCTTTTAAAGTTTAGAAATACTGCTAGGATCTTAAAGAAACAGGATGCAATCACATTTCATTTGTAATTTGTAAATGAATGTGTATATAACTAATGCATTACTTAAAAATTGAGTTATTTTTTCATCTGTCAGATTGTCGAAGAAATAAAATGGAAATTTCGTTAGTGTTGCCAGGGTAGTAATTTTTTTTACCCTACTTTGCTCATCTAATTAAAGAATCCATGAAAATTAGACCTCAGATTAAACAACGCCGTGGGGGACATTTGAACGACATTATCTTAAAAATAAAATAAAAAAATTATAATGATATTAAAATATCGGTTTTATGTGAAATAAAATTTGTTTTATATTTTAAGTTCAAAGTTTATTAATTCAATTACTCTTATTAAATGACCCTTTACTTATCTACTATGTTGTGTCAATCAATACTCCGCATGCACAATAAAATTTTAGTGAAATTAACAGATTTTTTTTTTACCTTACATTTGTGTTATGATTTTTTTTTTCACATCAAGCAACATTACCCGGCGACTTCACGAATGCACGCGGCGAAAGTAAGGCGGAGTGGAGGAATTATTGGACACAGTCCGATTGATTCAAATATGATTCTACGCTCCGACTATTCTTAATTCTATGGACTTAATGCATTCTGTCAGTAAAGCCTCGATATATCCTTTGTAGCCAAATACGTTGACCAATACCCACTTCACGAGCTAGACGAGGAATGTAAAGTAAATAATTAGGTAATATTTTATTTATGTTTTCTATGAATATCAAAACAAATTTGTTACGCACTAGCAGAGACGGTCTCCTTGTATTGTGTCTGTTTTCTACGTTCTATTATGATTTACCCGCCTTTATGTCTCACGTCCTTGGCAGTGATTGACATTTTTCTATTTCCGGAACACTCGCAGATTCAATGGAGCCGATAATATTACACCTTGTGGTCAGCCACTCACAATAACTATTAATTTAATTATCTAACGGATGTTGTAAGCATAAACTTGACACTGGCTAGAACACCCCAGTTAGGGGTGAAAAAAGCCAAAAAAAGAAGAAGAAGAAGAAGAAGAATGCTGTAAGCGATGGAAAAACGTCAAATCATTAAGATTCAGGGCTGTTGGTTGGTTGCGTCAACTGATGCGCTTTTAAGTGACTTTTGCTTTAGTAAATATTACCTGTATTAACGGTTTTATTTATAAATTTGTCTCTTTTTTTATATAAGCATACCTATTTATTGTGTATGCAGACAATTGGTAGAATTCCATATTTAATTTGGTAATGTATCCAAAATAAAACAAGTTTTTTGGATTATAATTCTACTTTATTTTTTATAAAATATACAAAGGGTATATTGTGACGCGTTTCGTCTTGTTAGGACATTTTTAAACAAACTAACTTAAATATTTACAAAGTTTCCTTACATCCTAAAAATAATTGCTATCTTATGTTTGTGGATTTCTATACAAGCCAAAATAAGTAGAGTAATTAAAATTCAATTAGGGTATACTGAGTAAATTAGAGGAATATTTTAGTTATATTGGGGAAAAACCTTCCATTATTTAGAAATATTTTTAAGGGTATTTTATAAAAAATAAAGTAGAATTATAATCCAATAAACTTGTTTTATTTTGGATACATTACCAAACAAAATAAGCATACCTACTGTAAAAGACAACTTATTTATTGTGTATGCAGATAATTGGTAGAATTCCATATTTAATTTGGTAATGTATCCAAATAAAACAAGTTTATTGGATTGTAATTCTACTTTATTTTTTATAAAATATACAAAGGGTATATTGTGACGCGTTTCGTCTTGTTAGGACATTTTCAAACAAACTAACTTAAATATTTACAAAGCTTCCTTATATACTAAAAATAACTGCTATTTTATGTTTGTGGATTTCTATACAAGCCAAAATAAGTAGAGTAATTAAAATTCAATTAGGGTATACTGAGTATATTAGAGGAATATTTTGGTTGTATTGGGGAGAAACCTTCCATTATTTAAAAACATTTGTAAGGGTATGACTTTCAAATTAATGTAATAATTATAAAAATATTGATTTCATTTATACAGGTTTATTTTGAAAATTATTGTTGAAACTCTTCATTCACACATCGTCACACGTCACAATATACCCTTTGTATATTTTATAAAAAATAAAGTAGAATTACAATCCAATAAACTTGTTTTATTTTGGATACATTACCAAATTAAAGACAACTAAGTTCAGAGTTGAGAATAAATACTGGAAACTCTTTACTGACATTTCTCAGTGAAACTGCATTTAAATTATAACAAGAAAAATCTTTTTTAGGTTTTTCTACTTCGTTAAATAAAATGCTTTTTATTATTTCCACTTTTATAAATAAAATACTTAGTAGATCTAGATTTGTTGCAACAGAGGAAAAACATTCTGGAGTAGGGAATTCTTAAAATTGTTTTCCCTCTGTTGCAACTTACAACAATTTAGATCTAAATAACTCCCTAGGGAGTTAGGCTGGACCTGTATACAAACATTTGGACATACTCAAAGCATTGTTAAAAATACTTTTTAGTTTTTTCATTTTTTTTTTCTTATTACAAGTAAAAACTGTTGTCATAAATAAAAAATGTTTCAAAATACATCGTAGAAATTTAAAAACATTAAAATATGATTTATGACAATTGATTAGGGAAAACATTGAAATTTACAGTAGGTATTATTTAAGTGTAGATAAACAAAACAAAAAATCTCAGATACATTTTTGCGGCATTCGAATAATGAAAATCATTTTGATTTTATTGCCGCAATATTTTTTACTCTAAAAACCGACAATAGAAAACTAAACATACTAATTTCTTCCTACTCGTTTCCGAGCCGGTGTAGTATGACGATTGGAGAATTCACAAAATAATTATGTCTACCAGACGCCACAACAAAGGTTGACTGCAATTTTGTGCATCTATTTGGTAGTTTCACTGTTAAATTACAAAACACAACATCTAGGCTTGAGAAAAACCATATTTTATGAGTATGTTTTATGATCTATGGTAAAAAAAGATGGTAAAAAAGAATCAATGTTAAAAATACGTATTTAAATTGTTTGCGAATATGGATTAAACCAGTTGCATGTTTCATTGCAGTCGACCTAGGTGTGCGGCGCGTGGTGTGCGTCAGTCCTTTCCTAATACAAGAAATGCCGCGAATATTTTTTAAATTCTGATGAAATATTTGACACAAAGTTAATGAAATTAGCCCGTTTTTCTACTTCGCTATTTGATAGCGTCCTACAAAATCACTTTAATCACGTTTACAAATTGATTTGATTTGACTCCGTGTAATGACGGAGGACGAAGTGGCCTACAATTAAGGCCAATTACGTTAAATTGATGAGCAAGTTCCATAGTGTCAATTACTACATCAGACTTTCCAAGGGACATATTTTGTCTTAATTAACAGTGTTGTGGATGTATTGGATTAATTAAAATGCGGATCATTAGAGGATCACTGGGGGCCTATTTTGGAAGACACGCACAGTGCGAGATTAAATTCAACAAAAAACAGTATCTACCTACGTAGGCAGTAAGGCTAAAGGTATTGCCATAGATTTCAGGTACTGTAATTCTATTCCAAACTCCATTCTACTGCAAATTGTTTTTTTCTTCTAAATATAGGCGTAAAAAATGTACTTTTTTGAATATATTATATTTGCCACACTAAAAATATATCTACATGTATTTTTATTTAATTAATTTAATTTAATTTTAATTTAATTTTCTTTTTTTATTTTATTAGGTAATTCAACACAGATACATACTAGAAAACATACAATTTGAAAGCATTCGTCGATACAATTTTACATGCCAAATATCTTCAATGATAGAATTACACAAAATAGATTTATACAATAAGTTGTAATACATATTTTTAAATATTTTTTTTTATACAGGATACGATGCAATAAAAAATAAGTTGTACGCGTGTACTCATTGAATAAGATTTATTCCTAAGATTTTTTTTTTTAGGTTTTTCTACTTCGCTAAATAAAATGCTTTTTATTATTTCCACTTATATAAATAAAATACTTAAAAATAAGTTGTACGCGTGTACTCATTGAATAAGATTTATTCCTAAGAGATTATTCGCAAAAGCTGAGAGAGTATCATGAAAAATGTCAATTTTATTGTTTCGGGAGTATATATTATATTCCCGACACATACGGGCCATAGGTGTGTGGTATGTAGCATTATTTGAAAACAAAGGCAGTTTAAATATTTCCCGATGTCTGAGTGTTCTCAATCCCGCATTTATTTGTATTTTATTTAGGAGGTTAGTATCTATTTTGTAGTTTAATATTTTATACAGAAATTTTATATCGTAAACAACGCGGCGTTTTATTAGAGAATTAAAATGAAAAAGAGTTAGAAGTTACTCGTAATTTGAATTTGAACGTGGGATTTATAACATTATACACACATTTATTAAGTACAGAGACACAGCTTATAGTGACACTACCCGGATAGATCCATGCCTGTGAACTTGCCCCGACTCGCTAGCCGTGTTGAGTTGCCTCGACTTAGAATGCACAAACATAAATGCACATACATACACAGATACATGCATATATATTCACGCACATATATTTACACCTTTATGTCCGTCATGTTGTAGTTTGTTCATCCATAATAAATTACTTTTTTTTGTCAGGTTAGTTAAATTTCCTTTTTTTATATCCATTCCTAACATAACATAATTTAAATTATTGTATTAAGTGTAACAATTTTTTTGGTGTGTGCATGAGTTTCTTACACTAATATACAAAGAAATTGGCAATATATGTGTACAGACTGTTTGTTAACCTAATAAAAAAAATAAAAAAATAATAAGTAATGGCAGGCTCATTGTCTATTTAGGCCTCCATGGTGCAATGGCTTAGACATTTAACTCACGGACGGAAGGTTCCGGGTTCGATTCCCGGTGAGAACAAAAAAAAAAAAAATTCTCAAGCTTGGGTGTTTGATTCTATAATCCACTTCTGTAAATGGGCCTCCTGTCTTGTTGTGATGAAAAAAATAATATTTATGTAAACATCAAATATTTGTTTAAAAATAACTGTTTTATCCTGGCTGCGCGCTGCGCACGAATCCCGATGGCAATATTAAATTCATAATTATTATGTCGATCAGAAAAATGTTGAAATATGTATAGGTAGTAGGAACTAGGAACGAGATGCTGAATTTCAGTGAAGTGCAGTAAATCATCAAGGTCTGGTGATTAGAAATAATCAATTAGTTTGAGATATTGCGAACTAGTGTTGAATTTATGTAAAAACATGCGGATTTTCGCATATTGATAAATCGGGTCCTCCATTTTTAATGGCGATTATTTTCTCGTTAAGTATACGAGTATTCGTTATATTTTTTAGGATTTTGTTCAGTGTGTTTAATCTCTGTCCTACTAAATCATCTCCATCCATCTTGTTTACAAATTAAATTTTGTTGAAAATCATCCACCCTGATATTTTTAAATTTATTATATAAGTTTTGATTTCCGCCAGTTGCAAGAAGGAAATCCTAGAAAGATTTTTACTTAATTGGTTTGGATGTTGTGGTGTATTTTTCATAACTTCCTTCCACATCCTCATCTTGCCATCTGCTGACAAGCCTCTAAAATAGAGTCTAAGCCTTTTATTATTCCTTTAAAAAAATATAATAGTTAAAACTGTAAAGATCGTAGAAGTGTGTACAAATTTCAGTGTTTTAAATTCAAAAATTCACTTTTTCAGCTTATGCGCCCACGAAATTGGCGTTAGGCTATGCTCGAGATCTAGTCTCCAGTCTTCCGCCAATGTCAGCAGTGCTGAGAGCACTCTCAAACAGCGCATTGCATTTTTCGCATTGCGTTTAAATTGATTTAATTTATTTGATAAAATAAGCGTAAGACAATAGACAGATGAGGAAATTTTTCAATTAATAAATCTTTATGAGGAAAGGGAATTTTTATGGAATGTTAACCAGAAAACGAAGGGTGACCATTAATCTGTCATGAACAGGAATCGCATCACGAAATTTTTATATCTTGCTTGTCAATCTGATGTTTTACTAAATCTAAAAGCAGTTCAAACTCCACTGCAGACATCCGAATATTTTTTTAAAACTGCTGTGCATCCTCCAGCCGCAACTCATTTACGAGAGTTGAACCGGCTCCAAAGTCAATTGGACGATCCACCCATTTCCTCACCCGATACTTTTTTTTTTATTTTCCGTTTTTTTTTATTTTCCGTTTTTTCACAATCTTATACGCAATTTAAAAAGCTAGGGCCTGACGCGAATCCATTTTGAAAAATAATAACACATAAACATGCAATCAAGTCTCACAGCAGGCTGCATGTTGACTCTAGTCGACAAGGAATTGTCTTGGTCCCAAGTCTAAAGTCAGCGTCGAGTCTCCCATACCTATCTCGAGACCACGGGTGATCTCAAATGGACAACACCCTGAGACCGATCTCGAGACTTTCTCTCGAGATTTTATCTCAAGTGGACACTTAGCCTTAAGTTAAGTAATTAAAGTAGTTTTTTTGTAAACTGAAAATGTGTAGGTACACAATTTAACGAATTTTTTCAAACAATCTACAATACCTGACATATGCGATATTTTTTATTTTTATTTAATATAATATAAAGTTACAACATGTTAACAAAAATAAATACATAATAAAGCAAAAGTACAGAAACAAAAATGAAACTAAACACCACACCTAAAAAGATGCCACCCTTGTGCTTTCTGTGGGATTACAATATTAATAATTTAAGTACAAAATACACATATATTTCAAAAAAATAAATGAAGGTACAAAAAACATTTTTTTATAAATAAGTGCATATACATATGCAAATGAGCATGCGTCCGCACGCATGTATAATTACACACACATATACACGCACACGCACACGCACTCGCACACGCACACGCACACGCACACTCACTATAGATTTACCGAGGCCGATATTTTTTATGACAATGAATGTAAATTTATGTCAAAAGTCATAGACATATCGAGAGAAGCAGATATTGAATTAATTTTATTATTATATACATCGTTTTCATTTCTTATCTTTTACATTTGTTATATTTAATACAATTTGAATTATTGTCTTGAGTGTAAACAATTTTTTTGGTGTGCGCATGAATGTTCTAGACTAATATACAAATAAATTGTCAATATATTTTGTACATACTATTCGTTTATCTAATAAAATGAATAAATTCAAAGTAAAATTTACAAATAGACATAACAAAATTTTCTTAAATAACCCCTTTTTTATAGCCAATAGCTGTTAGCTATCAAACATTTTTTTTAGTATCATCATCATCCTTTCCTTATCCGTACCAAATAGTGCATAGAGGAATACGTGGCACACTAATCGAAGCGTACTTCTATAATAATTTGTTATACTGAATCAGACGCATTAGGTCTAGTTACCATAAAATATCGCAGTTAAAACAAACATGTAAAAATATGTGTTTTATGTCAACACAGTGGTTAGCACATTAGCCTATCATGCATAAATCTTGGGTATGACTGTATTATAATGTTTAGATATATGTATAACGTCTAGAATAACAATGATTTATTTTATTGTTATTTGAACTAAGATGTCCTGTGTCGAGGACATATTTTCATGATTCTCGTAGTTTTATATTATTCATTTATTTTTGACAAGAATGTAAAGCATCTAAGTATGTATTTATTATTATTAAAAAAATACTGCATTTTTTATATAAATAAATAAGTTACGCTTAAAGAGGTCTTATATTTAATTGGGTAATTGTTTGTTTAAGTGTACACGTGCTAACTTAAAATTTTATACAATTAATTTTACGTATAAAAAAAACGCTTTTATTGCATTAAGGATACAGAAGAAGTATCAAGAAACCAACTTATAAACAAAAAATAAATGGTGCAGACAGAAGCCAAATATTTTCGATTGAAAGGCTCGCTTATTAGGCTTCTTTCTAAAACAAATTAATCAAATTCATTGTTATACAAGCGTCCCAGAAAAGAGTTTGGATGATTCGACAGTTAAATAGTTTGCATTTTCTTGCTTTTAATTGTGGCAACAAACTGCAGGCTTATTCTGTCACAATTTCGTTTCGTAAGTTCGTTCATTCGTCATATATCCATCTCACTCTAACACAATCAAAATCGTATCTCGGTCTCGTTCCCTCTCATACGATACGAATGAATTTACGAAACGACTTACTTACAGATTAAGGCCACTGTTGTCTGTTTCGTTTCTGGCACTTTTTATCTCGACAAAGATTTTGAGTAAGTTCTCGAGGTATTTTATTAACATTTTAAATATATAAAAAAATAGATTGTAGATGCCTAGACTTCTATATTACCTTCTTCAAACTGTTCTTCATCTCTGTTGTAATACAAAATTCATTTACAGGGCTTGTGACCTGTAGTTGGTTGGTTTAAATGATAACTATCTAGGTAACTTATCTGTATTTTATTTGTTTTTATAAATTTTATTTATTGATGAAAGCCAATAGGCAAAAGTTATATATAAATCAAATATAACATAAAAATCCAATTACGGGCTTTCTCATAATTACTATATTTAACTGTCAAACACAAACATATATATTTTATAATTTTCAGCAAGCTAAATTTCATATAAACCATAAATTAATAAAGATGTATCACAGGACAATGAGGATTTTTAGTGTTTTAAAAAAAAAAAAAAAAATTTGTTAAATCTGTCAAACTAACTTTTTGTATATCGGATAATTATTAATTACGTGTTCAAGTCGGTGAGTTTTTCTGACATTTAAAAAGAGAACTCTGTACCCTTCAAACCACGTTAAACATGACTACTCGGAAACCGGAAATCTATCACAACATGTAATTGATTAGCTATTCTAAACACGTGTACCCCTGAATCTGTGACGTTCTAAAGTAGTTAATTTTTATTGAAACGTATCTTTATTATTTTTTCATTTAATTTTGAAAAACTTCGCCGTACAATAAAATGCCCTAATTTTTACCGCGAGTCAGAAATGTATTTTAAAATCTTATTTCCCGTATCACTAAACTTCCTCATTCATTGATGTTTCGTGGGTACATACAAATAATCTGTTACATTTAACACAAACAACTCTGTACCTTTCCAGCCTATTAATGTATCTTTAACAGATTAATTTCAATTATAATATTATGTTTTTCTTTTTTTACAGGTAATAATGATCTTCTACTCATATAACTCTTAACAAAGGTAAACAATTCAGCATACTTAATCCGACTTAGGTACCTACTTTAAAAAAATATAAGTGGATATAGTAATGTACACAGGCCTTGTGTATTGTTTTCATTATTTTGTGTGTGTTATTTTTAGCTTAATACGCTATTAGCTAATTGAATTAAAGCTATTTCATAAACTTACTTAAGTAATCCAAAGTTGCGTGATCTTCTTTTATTTTAAGTAAATTGTTTGTTTACGGTTATTTAAGTAACGTAAACCAACTAACGACAACAGATAACTACTTAATAATAATTCAATAAAGTTGTTGAAACCTTTATTGATACTTTTAATAATTGAAGGAGGCTATTGTCGAATTCATCAAATCAAATAGTCCATTATGTTGATTGAGTCAATTTTGCTGAATACTAATTAATACAATGTCAATAACCTAGGTTTTGAAGTTCGTTTTATTTATACAACTCATTTTAACTGTCATATAACCCATAAAAATATTTTCTTATCTTAATATAATATAGTCTCCTTCATATCCCGAAGTTAATGCTGTAAAATCATTGAAAAATTTACAGGTTGGAATTAATTAAATATATTTTTGAAATGTGTTCGTATGCTTTTATTTTTGTACATATATAACTAATTGAAATGTATTTTTTGAGAACCTTTCATAAGAATATATTTTTCATTCACATTTTTTATGCGCGCGCAGATCTAGGTTTAAATATTACGTAATGGGGAAGTCCAGTGTCTTTTATTATTTATTAATAGACTATTAAATTAAGCCAATTTATTTTTATTTTTATTTTTGTACATCGTATTATTAGTGCAATGATTTTTTAAAGTTTTGTATCTCTGAAATAACTCCGCGTGTGACGTCAGAGGTTCTTCTCGTCAGTTCTACTGATTGCTTCGTTAACAGTTAGCAAACCGGATATCCTTCACAGCTCTCATACCATTGGTTGGTTTATATGAACCAGTAACGTCGTTCAAAGTAGTGTGTTTTTATTATTTTTTTCGTACATTTTCAAGAAATTTTGCCGTAAAATTTAGTGCTCTAATTTTTACCGCGCGCAAGAAAATATTTTTTGTATCCAATTTCCCGTAGGGCTGTTCCTCATAGAAAAATACGACGTATTCTAATTTTTAACAATGAACTGCAAATTTCACCCAATTTGTGTATAACAAGATACGAGTACAATATTAGTGACTTATTCGTCTTTGTTTACTGTTGTTTATATGAACCTTAATAATCTATTGTGATTTTTTTATCATGTTTTTGTAGATACCTAATAATATAATCTATGTACATTGTAATTGACAGTAGTGCTGTATTGTACATTTAAATAAATAAATATTTAATGTGTCAAATCTTGCACAAGATTTTGAACTATATTCCGATCCATTTAATACGAGCTTTTGGTTTGTATATTTCAAATATAACAAATATATAAAAAATAAAAGAATTTGAAATGAATAAGTCACTCAGATACCAACATAATATTAAAATTCCTAAATTCCATACAAGTCATGGTCAAAATAGCTTCGTCTTCAAAGGTGTAAAAAAATATATTAATCTTCCTAATGAACTAAAAACTATTAAAAATAAAATATCAATAAATAATTTAAAGTTAATCTAAAGAATTTTTTTTGACTCGCGTAAAAACAACATTAAATTATAATTAGTATGAATGTATTATTGTTTTATGTTTTTTTCTTTATATATCTTATGTTTCCAGTCGCTCTCCAAGCACAAGAGTTAGTCTCCAAAAGAGTTACAGTGATAACATTTATTAGATGTGTAAAAGTAGATATGTTTAGAATTTTACAAAAACATGTACTTTATATGAAATTAATGAATAAATTTTTTTAAAAGGTGTTTAATTAGCTACGCGTATATACAAATATTTTGTCTAAACAAACAAATAACGTACAGTAACAATTTGGCAGTTATTGGAAATAATCAACTCATTTTAATTTGGCTGATATTTACAAAACGTTATCACATAAACAAAACATATTATTTACGGTTATGAGAATATCGATTGAATATTGAAACAGAGAAATATTATTTGTATTTTGATATGAGTTCATCGAAAATGTTCATTGTTACGTCACAAAAGGTCATTATTTTGTTATTGTAGATGACTGAATTTTCTTCGCGTAAATACTAGTCCGCTACCTTACATCGATAATGTATTAATACATTTATATGATCGAGATTTCTGAAATAAAGTAACCCATGAGCCCAATGCGGTTGAAGTGAACTAACTGACATTTTAAAGATGAAGTAAACTTATTTCTGTTATTAGTCGAATATTAATCGAAGAACCCTTTTTCCTGGTTGTTTGTGTATAAAACATCCATGTTAATTAAAAATATCAAAACAGTTCAGTAAAAAATGTATGACAAGAGGCTCAAAAAGTTAAAACTTTGAATACAAAAATTTGATCATTTGCGAGAAATAATCGATCAACATTGCCAAAAAACTAAAGACCTTTCAAATTTATACAAACACGCTTAATCCTTGTCCGCTCTCTAGATAGTACATGAATCTAATATTGTCCACAAATAATTATCTCCAGATTTCTCTGTCGGCTGCAAACTTCCGAAAGTCCTCCTAAGTCAGACCCGCACCCCGAAGTTCAGATATAAGCTGTCATGCAGCAATACGAGTAGATATACATTGTTACGATTATATTTCATCCTGCTCCGTTTAAGCAGCGCGTAATTAAGCACGGGTCCAAATAATATTTTTGGTACGTCAAAATTCGAGTATGGCAATACCGCGACAGACCGTGCTTACGCGCTGCTTAAATGGGGCAGGATGAAATATAATCGTTACAACATATAGATATAATACATGACTAGATAACCTGATGCGTTTTAGAATAGGGGAGCATGATTAAGGTTCTTAAAAAAATATGTTTTTATTTGGTCTTAAAAAAGTATAAACATTATAATATATGAATGTTCTAATATTAACGTAAATCTAATTATCTCACTTGAAATATACATTTCAACACAACACTAAGGTGGAAACGATAAAGATTGCAACGAACAAAAAAAAATTGGGAAGAACCAGAAGATTTGTTAATTCTTGCATCACCAAGTAAATGTAATCTGGTCCACGTTTAACCAACCCAGGGCCCCGACTACAATGGAAATTATATTCAACTGTCGAAAGAAAAATCGATATTTGTGTACGGAAATAAATATGAACATTTAAAGTACCTTCATCGGTAACCTGTAATCGAACTTGTTTAAACGAAAAAAATGTATCCATTTTCTGCTTTTTATACAGAAAACTTAATTAAAGTAGATAAACTTGAAGATAAATTTTATCTTCTCGGTGTAATCGGAGCCCAGGACCGGGAGGACTAGAGGCTCAGCATAGACCTAAGGCCTGACTAGGGCCTCAATTACAATGGGAAGTTAATAGAGTCATCTTCGACTGTCCATAAAGAAATACCGATATCCGTGTACGAAAATGAGTATATCTGTATGACGATATAAGGTATCTTCGTCGGTAACCTAAATTTAAACATCTTGGGAAGAAAAAACTGTATGCATATTCTGCTTTTCATACAGAAAACTTCATTTTACTTCGTAGATAAAATTCTTATAGCCATCCTTTCTGACAATAGTCATCGCACGCGCTTGTGCGCGACATCCCCAAACACCACATTGAGCAAATCGATGAAAAAGATTTTTCAAGTTACATGTTCTTGGTAAAAAAACCTAATTTCATTAAAAAAAAATAGTAAAAAAAATATTAAAAACAGCAAGTGAAACTTAAGTGTGCATATAAATATATTTTATTCTTCATTTATTACTAAACAATGTACTTACTTATAATTTTTTTTAAAAATGTAATGTAACCCGCAGACAAGCTTCGGCTTTGCGGGAACTAAAATACAATTATGTATGTTACTGATTTGTTAAAATGAATAAAACCTTAAAAAAATAAAGTGAAAAAATACTTCTATTTACGTATATCGTTTTTTGGTTGACAATTAATTGAATTGTATAAATAAAACAAAGTGTTTTATTTATACAATTCAATATGTTATTCCACAATGTTAACGCCGAGTCAATAAATGACAATTAATTGCTTAACATTTTATATATTCATAGAATATACGAGTAGTTAAGTTATAGAATATAAATAATGCCCCTTCTTAGATTTTGAAATATAAATGAAATAACTTATCCTTAGTCATCCGAGAACTAATCGTGTCTTCCAGACACCTATACCCAGAAAGTCCGACTTGTGGAGTCCTTTTACCTCTAATTTAACTGTATAAAACAATTGAAAAACTTTCTTATTAAGCGTTTGCCGCCTCCTTATAACCGGGCTACCGAATATTACTTATCCCGTTGTTATTGTCTTTGTTTTAGATTATTTATTTATTTGGCTGATGTATATAGCGCCGTTTTTGTGAAAAATCAACTCGAGGGCGCTTTACAATTTTATACGTAAACTTACATTATAACTAAGCTAAAGTTACATATTATATTTTCTGATTTAAAATTGAGGGTATGATAAACTAAAAGAGTGAGATTTTAGTTGGGATCTGAACTGACTGGGACTGTCGATGATTCGTAAGTTTGAAGGCAATTGGTTCCAGGTAAAGTGGCGGCAACGGCAAAAGCACGATCTCCGAACCTAGGGTTTGGGCAGCGCCGGATTTCGACAAGTTTTCCCCTGCCTGAATCAAATGCTGGCCTAAGAGTAGATTTTCTTTGACATGTATTTTCCCTAATGCATATATCCGATAGGTATCTTGGAGCCATTTCGTCAAGGGATTTGAATACTGTCCAGCAAAGCTTGTATTTTATTCTCTCTGGGCTTTTTGACCAGTGGAAATCTCTAAAATGTTGTAAGATGTGAGAATATTTTTTTTAACTACCGTAATAAGTAAGCCTTGCTGCTGCATTGAAAACAGATTGAAGTTTATCAGCTTGATGCTTTAAGAGATTAGCATAAATTCCATTACAGTAATTTAGACGCGAAACAACATAAGCATTATAGCAATATTTACTGAGACCAGTGGTAGTCACTCACATTAACAGAGATATACATCCATCAGTTGCCTTTCATTATGAGACTCGGAGTCCCAGTAGCGATCTGATTTCCCGACAAACGGTTAGAACTTCTTTAGCACAGAGACAATACTCCCACATAGGACAAAAGTTATATATATTACAATGCCAGAACCATGGAAATGTTACAAGAGCCACAAGCTAAAGAGGTTGCCGACTACTTACCTCAAAGCAATTGGTTGCAGAGAGTCTGAGGGGTTGATGGTGGCTGTTAGATGGCCAAAACATGTTTTAATTTGAATTGTTAATGTATATTTTTAGTTTTTTACTGATTTAACTTTTTAAAGATCTTCATGACTTTTTAATTTGTTTTCAATATGTTTTTTTTCTCTTCCTATTCGGTATTTTGCTTTATTTTTTAAATATGCTTTTTGCTATACACATATATATATATTTTTTTTTACTATGACTAAATATGTTTCTTACTATGTATTCTGTTTTTACTTCGAGTTTTAAAATATTTATACATATATATATATATATATATATATATATATATATAGATATATATTTTTAACTATGTTTACTTTACATTTATTACTTTGTTTTTACTATATTTTTGCTTCATTTTTAACTACATTTTTTACCATGTTTTTACTCCTTTTTTTAACTTTGTTTTCACTTTGTCAACTATCATTATAACTGTTTCTATAATGTACTGTTTTTTTTTTTTTACTGTCTTAGAATGGTTAGTTAGATAGTCAAAGCATCTTTTATAAATTATAATATTGTGTATTTAATATAAAATGATAATAAATAAATAAATTCACGAGAGTTTTAGTTGCGCCTATAGGAATATTTCTCCATGCGGATTTGATTTGACAAGAAACCCGCAATTACCGCTTTATTGACCTGAGAATGAAGAGACAAATCTGAATCTCAATAAACACCCAGTAGTTTAACATTTATACTAGGGGTACGATTATTTAGCAAAACCCCGTTTAAATTAAGGTTTTGCAAAAAAGTCGTCAACGTATTATACAAAAATGTTATCCTTGTCAGAATTATTGTTTGGAACCTTATCAAAGTAAGATAACTTAATGCTGTCGGGAATTTTTTGTTGAAATACATGTATTTTATTTGTACAGGCGCCCTGGTTCCCTGGTCGCTCTGCATGGCACAATAGTTTTATTATTTTTGTACCAACCTAGATATTCGCCCTTATTATTTTTGTCTAACCAGATTTATTTATATTTTAATTTTATTGATAAATCATAAATTTCATAAAGTACATCTAATGCTCATCCAAAATGTATTGATTCACAAAAAGAGTTTCCCGAGTTTCGGAAAAAGGACTAATTGAGTTTTTACTATGTTTGATTTGACAATTTTGAATATATCTTAATTTTCTAAGACAAACAGCGTATTTAAAACTCGAGAGATGGATGTTCTGATGTTCAATTATCGGGAGAAATGTGATTACTTAAAGCAGCTTTAAGTCATTGTTACATATATCATATTTAAATACATACATTTCCTTCTCAACACAAACTGTATCTATTGAGGTGAGTACCTACTTTCGTATTATAAATATTATTTGTTTTTGGTTCAAATTCGTAAACATTACGTATATTTGCCAAGTAGTATGGCCTAATTCTTCTCAAATAAATTATTTTCGTTGTAATTAACTCGGGTTATTTATAAATAATGCATCTTTTAACGCTGCTGAGACGTGTTTATTTTCTATCAATTATTTAACTTTCATGTCTTGACTTTATCAGTATTATTTACGTTTTGCGCGTCAAAATAACGCGGATTACTTGGGCTGAAAATAGAAAATCTATCCACCAAAATAACATTCAGCGTCCTCTTTTCCCTTTGCGCGATTCTATCGCCGTCCCTCTTCTAAACGCGATATCTACCATCTTATCGTTTGTGTGGAGTTATCTCGAGGAAAACATTATTATTTTTGTTGGCGCTTTCTGTGCCAAGAATTTGACATGTCGCGTGTGGCGTCCGCAGTAGTGATGAGAATTATTGCTATTTTTAATAATCTTTTTAAGCATGCTAAATGAATTCGTTTTATGTTATTGCAACATGCTTCATTATATCGCTGGATTTTTCATCCGTCAGGAAAAATTTGTGATCATTATTTTATGGTTATCCAGCATTTGTAGTCATTATTTTTTGTTAACTACTACTACGCTCAAACAATAGTATTTTTTTGCCAATGAAAAAAACGTTCTATTCAACATTAAGTATTACTTATTTGCAAGTCTTGATCATAAGCTAATGACGTCATTGATACCCGTGTAAAATAGAGTGTCTTGTGGATTTGGACGATGCATGTGAAATGGGCTGGTCTATTTATTCAAAATAGTTAGGTTTTCGTTTATGTTATTGTTTGTTAATACGTTCGTTAAATTTTTTTAGAATAATCCAATGTCATCGGCATACATAATATTTTTTCCTTTAAAATTGTACAGTGGTAAGTCATTAATATATAAAAAAAATAATAGTGAATCCAAAATAGATCCTTGTGGTACTCCAAAGTTTACTGTTTGTATTTGACTTTTTTTCATTTATAGAAGTTTATTGCTTCCGATTTGTTAGGTATGATTTTAGTTGTTTGTATTCTTGAAATTTTACTCCAATGTCATTGATTTTTTTATCATGGCCTCAACGTACCGTATCGAAAGCTTTTTTTAAAATCCAAGATTACTCCTGTGATTGGGATTCCAGCATCCATGTTTGTTTGTATGTAATTATTTAAATTTACTAGGGACGATTCTGGTTCTGGTTCCTTTTTTTCTTAAAAAACCATGTTGGTTTAAGCGTTTTATGTTAAGATTTTTTGTATGACCCATTAATCGTTTATTTATGTATTTTTCATAGATTTTATTATGTACAGTTAAAATTGCTATAGGTCTATACTTACTTGGTTTCGTTCGATCTCCACCTTTATTTATAGGAGTTATTCTTTCAGTTTTGAATTCTTCCGGGTAGATTCTCAACTTTACATGCATGTTGATTAATTTTTATATGACCGGACTTAATACTTCTTTGAGATTTTTTTATCAGTGTAGGTTTGGTTTTATCGTATCCTGGTGATGCATTTTTTAAAGATATTTAAATTATTTAACATACTTCTTTTGTCGTAGTTGGTCTAAGAAAAAATGTATTATTTATTTTTCTTCTTCGTTTTTCTGACATGTTTAGACATGGTCCGTTTAATTTACTGGTAAGGTTTTTCCATACGTTGGTGTAATATCCATTGATGGTATTTGATATTTCTTCTACATCCCTTGTTAAAAAAATGCTTACAGATAAAAAAAATATTGATAAAAGTGTCACCATGGATTACTATAATAGTCCACGCGAGTACTCTAGTGTGAAATAGTTGATATTGCTATTGAAATTAGTTTTAAATTTACCAAGCTAATGCTAATTATTATTCACCACTATAGACTATCGCCCCCAATTCGCGGAAAGGCGTCTCCAATCTCGTGCGCTGATTTTGAATTATTGCCGCTCGCGATGGGTCGACGATTCTAGAATTTTGCTTCTAAAGCTCGCTATTTTCTCCGAAATTTGCGCCATCTTGTTTTCAATGATTGTCATTTGTCTTCTTTCCTTCACACTATCACATCGAACCCGCGACGCCAGTTTCGCAGTTGGCTATCTAACCAACTGCGCCACGGAGCCTTAAGATAATGAAAAGTAAAAATAACTCCAGATTTAACATTGAAAATAGTTTTATAAAAACATTGAAATGGGAGAAAATTAAAGTATTGCGTTATGTCGTTAGTAAAAACAATACAAATAAAATCTAAACGAAACGATTTCTTCATTTTTTTTTATTTTTCTATAGCTCTTTCTCTCTTTCACCCTTAATTATGTTATGTTTCCATAATAATTGCGCATAAATATTTTCATTTACGTTTCCCCACAAAAGTGTAACTTCAACTAAATTTAATGTTGTGTGTGTCAACTTAGAAAACTTTTTAAGCGGTTTTCTATTTAGAGCCATTAAACTCAACTCGTTAAAAGTAATATCCATTTAAACTTTGATTTTTAAAAGTTTTGAACAAGAAACAGCAACAGTATCTAATTCAAAAGTCAATAAAGTGAAGTGATCCTAATATAATGTTTACATTATCTAGTTTGATCAAAAAACATTTTTTTTACATCTTCACCACAAGAACACTTCGCGTGCTAACAATATTTTGAAGGTTATGTTTGAAAATGTGTCTTTAATATTTGGTTCTTACCCATTAAATTGCCGTTTTGTACAGAAAAATTAAACAATTTTTATTACTGTTTGAAGAAATTAATGTATTGAATTATCATGCCATACATGCGGTTTCGCCATTTTAATGGTAATTGATTGATGCCTGTACCAGTTTTAAACTAAATTGCTCGTATAAAATATACTGTATACATGTATGTATAAAATAAAAAAAAATAGTTTATGAAGCGTTATTTTCATGATACGTTGTATTATTGAGTGAGTTTCTAGAAAACATATCTCAATTATCATTTCAATTATGTTTTTATAAATATATTTTTATATATATTCTTTTCCTCTTGATTTCAATGATACTCTTATTTTGTTTTTTTTAATACTACTATATTTTACTATTATTTTAATGATATCATTATTTTGTATATTTGATTATGTGTGATTCTTAATTTGTACAATTTATATTTTTAAAAATATTTCTGATTATCTTTTTTGCATTGTATTCTTTGGAGTTTTATTTTTTATTTCCTATACCTTTTTTCTAGACTGTTATTCTATTGCATCACATGTCATTATTATTTAATCTAATTAATTTTACTATGTATTTTTATTGTTATTTATTGTGGCTTGATACGGGCATAGCCTAAAAAGCCTTAATAAGTTCATTAATATTTAAACTAGTGTATTTTTGAATAATAAATTATCAAGGGCGTTATCGAATGGATGTGGTTAAAATATCAATACAAAATTTTTCTATGTTTGAAGCACTACAAATTCGTTCATTCTGACGACATCAGTCAAAAGTGAACGATATCGCTAGCATCTCATTTGTTTATAATTTTGTTTTATATTAAGCCAATGTGAGGTATATACAATTTTTTAATATATTAAATTTAAAAAAAACATGGAATATACAAAATAGATATCCGTGTTTTTATGATATTTGAACAATATTATTATTTATGAAATATTTATTAGTTATGAACATAATATGAAAACTGTCATTTGTGTTTTTCATTTTAATTATGTATGTGTTGTAACCGTCATTAACATTTCGCAATTGTATGTATTTTTTTGTAAAAAGTTTTCACTATTTATAAATGTTTATATGGAACAAGCAGGTGATTTCGTGGTTCCTAAGATAAGACTGACTAGAACTGAGAACAACCTCTACTATAAAGATTAGGAAATGTTTATTGAGTTGCCAGAAAGTATCGGTGAAGTTGGAAGCGTCTCCACTTTTCGATCAAAATGCTTTGTGTACATTAGAGATAAATAGTGCAGAGGTATTTAAAAAAAATTTTTTTTTTTCTTTTATTTAGGAAACATACAGTACAGTTACATAGTTTTATATTTTACACAGTTAGACTTAACTCTAATGGACCAGTGAAGTTTCCATATTATAAAGTAATTATATATAAGGTTATTAATGAAAGTACAAAAAAGAAAAGGAAAAAAAACATAAATGGAAGTTGTTTAAAAATTAAAATTAAAGTAAAAAAAGTTATTTAAAGTTTGTAGTTTGTAGTTAGTATTTACAAATGGAAATAATATTAAAAATGAAGAAAATGTTCAAAGTAATTAAAACTTAAACATTAAAATAGAGATTTAAAAACATGCTCAGATGTAAAAATAAAATAAAATAGTAATATTTAAAAAAAAGGAAAAACATAAATGTACACATACATATTTTAAGGGATTCAATGAAACGATGAGAAGAATCGTTAAGTGAAATATAGGACAATAAATTTAAGTCAATTTAAAAAACATCTTCAAAATTAATGACACATTATAGTAAGAGCAGCAATATATTGATTTTGTAATATATGTAGCTAAAAGTAGTTTAAAAGTATAAAAACATGTCAATGCAGCAGAGAAAAAAGAAATAATAACAGGTAATAACAGGTAATAACAGGTAATAACAGGGAATAACAGGTATAGCAAGGTATAGCAATCTATATAATATCAGAAATTGGAAATGATTCATTAGTACGTAAACCTCGACTAAGAAGCTTGTTTGCTTTGAAACCGGTCGGTGGGCAAAAAAAATTAATGGTTAAAAACAACATTGTTTTATTTATTTTATTGCAATCAATTCGTGTAAAAATAAATGAATAATATAATTTAATCAAGCATTTTTTTTACGTAAAATCACAATTTGTTTTTAATGTATTTTTCATTGGAAAATCCCGTAGAACATTTTAATATTGGGTCTATTTTCAATTAATAATAAATAATTTGGTAAAACGTCAATCAATGTAAGTGCGTATGTGCTTTTTGACATTTATATAGCCATAATGTTTTTTTTTATTTTCAATATTCATAATTCAAAAACATGCCCATTTTTAATGGAACGTTTTGAGAATCGTTTTGAGAACCTTATTTACAGCTTAGAAATTTCTGCATAAATTTGTTCCATGTCTACGAGTATGGCCTCTCGATTTTCTGTTCTAAATAGACGTATTACGACATTTTATATTGTATCGATTTTATTGAGCCTACGTTTTCTTCGCGCTCTTTCGTGTTCTAAATAATACGCGATGCTTAACATGAACTAAGGTGAAGCACTACAGGCGCTGTCTTATAGTGCAGAATTATAAAGTTTTTGTCGAAATTATAAAATAATGATAAAATTATGATAAAATTAAACCTTCACTCATAAAAAATCTCAAAGATATTTTAAGCCCGGTCATATCAAAATTAATTAACATGCATATAAAGTTAGGAATCTACCCGGAAGAACTAAAGACTGCAAGAATAACTCCTATATTTAAAGGTGGAGATCGAACGGAACCTAGTAACTATAGACCTATAGCAAATTTAACTGTATTTAATAAAATCTTTGAAAAATGTATTCATAAACGATTAATGGGACATATTAAAAATCTTAATATAATATGCTTAAACCAACATGGTTTTCAAGAAAAAAAAGGAACTGGAACCGCACTAGTAAATTTGATTAATTATATTCAAACAAATATGGATGCTAAAATTCCAACCACAGGAGTAATATTAGATTTTAAAAAAGCTTTTGATACGGTTCACATTGAGACCATGATAAAAAAATTAAATGATATAGGAGTAAAATCTCAAGAATACAAACTATTAAAATCATACTTAACTAATCGGAAGCAGTATACCTTTGTAAATGAAAAAAAAAGTAAAATACAAACAGTAAATTTTGGAGTCCCAGAAGGATCTATTTTGGGTCCACTGTTATATATTTTATATATTAATGACTTATCACTGTATAATTTTAAAGGGAAAATTATTATGTATGCCGACGACATTGGACTTTTTTATAAAAATCAAACAGACGTATTAACAAACAATGACATAAACGAAGACCTTACTATATTGACTAAATGGACAAACACAAACTTACTTACACTTAATGAAAAAAAATGCAATATTATCCATTTTGAATCTAGAAAAAAATGTCACAAAGTAGATGCTTACATAAATAATGAACGACTAACTGAAATTGAACATGTTAAATACTTAGGACTAACAATAGACAGACAATTGACATGGACAATTCATATCAACAATTTAATTAGCAAAGTGGCAACTTTATCGAGTCTATTTTTTAAAATCAAAAACTTTGTTCCAATAAAGAAAAAAAAATTAATGTATGAAGCATATGTTAAAACTAAAATATGTTATATGCAACTACTATGGGGAACAGGATATCAAAATGACATAAACAGACTACAAAGACAGCAAAATAAAATATTAAAGTTAGTATATGACCTTCCCTATGTAACAGCAACTAAAGAACTTTTTGAACAAACTAAACAATTAAACGTAACTGAACTTTTTAAACTAGAATCTTTAAAATTTATTCATAAATTAGCCACTGATGTAATTGTAGACGAAGAATTAAAACTTGAAAAAAAATGTAGTAAACATGAACACAATACGAGAATATCAGAAAAATATCATATACAATCTTTTAAAATGAGAAAAGGACAATCGAGACTTATAAACCATGGACTGAAATTATACAATAAACTACCAGACAAAACTAAACAAAAGACTCAGGCAACCTTTACAAAAGATGTTAAAAATATTATTATTAACAGTAGAATGTGAATTTTAAAAGTGAAAACTTTTTGTTAAATGTATGTAACCCGTAAGGGTTTATCAATAAAATTTAAATAAAAAAAAAAAAAAAAAATATTTTTTACGAATTCACCACTCTAAATTTCTGGCGGTAGAAAAGAGTATCAACCTCCATTACGTGAAATACGGTAGCCAAAAACAAAAAATCGGCAGATCTATAAAAAACTGGCTGGCCACTGACATGACGGGAGATTTTGCCTTCCAGGAATTTTCCTATCATTTTTCACCCTCAAAAAGTAAGTTAGTTTTTTTCATTCCCTCCAGGATTTTTCCTTTATTTTGTTTTTTTTCTTACAAAAATTAGGTACCTAAGTACTTGTTTATGATTGAATTCCAAAACTAAAAATTTTTAATATTCAAATATTGGATTTAATTACATAGGTAGGTACCTTAGTACTGTTTGTGGTTGAATTCCAAAACATGAAATAATATTTTTTCAAATAAAGAATTCTTTTTGCAAATCTCAAACTCTTCGCTACTTACCGGCAGTGGTGCATTCTGTGTAAGAATCAGTTTTTCAAAAATGTCTCGGATGTCGGTTAATGTTTTTTAAACATTACTAAAAATCCATTAAAAATGTGTTAACACGTAGAAATTAAGAAATTGTTTGGAAATTATCAATTCAGTATCCATTGAAAATAATTGATGTTTGTAAACGTTAAAATACATTTTTTTTAAATTAACAAAAAAATAACATTCTCCAAATTTTTTGGAATATGCATTTCAGTCAAATGCAATCCTGGAAAATAGATGAAAACACATATATGCTTCTAACTTGTTTTCTACTTATTATATTGTAGATGTTATTATTTGTAAACCTTTAGTACGTGAATTAAAAAAAATTGCAAAAAACCGCACGTAAATCTGTAAAGCCATTTTCGAGTTTTTGCGAGACACAACTCGGCGATTCATTTTTATATATAGATAGAAACGCGTCGATAAACATTTATATATTATTAGTTTGGTGCGATCTAGATATTGTTATTTTTTGTATAATTTATTATATAAATAAAAGACGAGTGATACATGAATCCACAAATTTGGAATATCTAGTGACCGGTTTCATCGCTTTCGCGACATTTTTGAGACTGGTATCTTTATTAAGGAGTTCAATGTATTTATACAAAACAGAGGTTAGGATAGATAATTCAAAGTTATATGAAAGTAAATTAAATAAAGTTATTTTTATCTTAAGGATCATTATCAAAAAAAATTCGGGTTAACTAATGAAAATGAGTTTAAGTATTTTATTTTATTATTTTATTAAAGCGATGAAACCGGTCACTGGATATTCCAAATTTGTGGATTAAAGTATCACTCGTCTTTTATTTATATAATAAATTACACTGAACTTTCACCAAGAATTTTCACTTACAAACTTAAATGTGTTTTGTATAAATTTTAATAAATAAAATAAATTTAAAAAAAGTATATATTTTTTTATTAAACCCTGTACAATTTTGAACATGTGTATGAATATTTTAAACAAACATATTCAATGTTTATCTAGGGTGTAATTGCATCTCTTTCGTACCTCTATTGTGGTAATATTCTGTATTCTGTAAATGCATTAAAATGTAATCTCACTCGTTATTTTTTAGAAAACGAATGAATTTATTTAAAAATATATTAATAAATTTTACTTTGTTTTTTTGGATACGCATTTTTGTTTATTTCTTTATATATAAATTGTACATTTGTGGTTTCATTGCCAAATTCCAACCAACTGATAATATAAAGGTGTTATTAAGATTATTTAAGTTTTCACATTGATCCAAAAAAACGTATTATTTATAAAATCTTATTGTAGCATTATTTATCTTTTTCGTTATAACCTAGCTAAATACTAGTCACTTAATGTTTATGTTAAATTATTCTCAATTTTAATTTGCTATATTTATATTTAGAACATAAGGTTTTCTCACTTCAATTTGTTATCTTTTATTTGTATGTTTCTTTTTTGCAGTTTAAAAAAATAAAAAAAATACTAATTTGTTTAGTTTTAATTATTTAGTTGAATTATATAGTTATATTTCATATTGTACATTACATAATGAATTGTTCACTGCTGTGATTATTTCTGCAAAACTTTTTATTGTAAAAGGTTCTTTGAACCGTTGATATATAAATAAATGAATAAATATATACTCATTTGCGACATCGTTAAATAGTCTAGTCGCTATTTCCCGCTATCCATTGGAACGGGAAATTAGGTAGTATGTAGTCGGTAGTATTTCCCGGAACTTCGTGACACAAAGGACCGATGCCGTTCCTCTATTCGGGAGCGTGTCTGCCGAGCAGACGGTGAACAAACTCCGATGGGATTTTCTATTTATTTCATTTCCTTTATTGCATGTCATGTGCAAAACTTAATAAAAATATTTTAATTTATTAATTTTGAGTACAATCTCGCACACGAGCGTGCTGAAATGCAATATCAACCCTTGAAAATATCATTGTGAAAGTGGTCAAGTTACATTTTATTTTAGTTCTGACATATCGGTATTTATTTTAAGTTTTGTAATTAACTTAGTAATTTGGTAAGGTATCATAAATAAAATACTTTTATTGGATTTGATTCTATTTTTATTTTTACAATATACATGAGTGTATAATGAGACGAGTTTCGTCTTGCTATAACATTATCAAATTAATTTAAATATTTACAAAGTTTCCTTGTATACTTACAATAATTGCTATTTAATTATATAAGTTCATAATAGTGCTAATAGTTTATGGGGGTATTTACCAAGTATTGAGGCTCTCTATGTAGACCAAGTAAACTAAAGTAAAATACTTTCAAATAATATATTTCAATTGGACAGACAATTAAAATGGACAAAACACATAGACGGACTCACTAAAGTAATGGCATCACTACATAGCCTCTTCTACAAAATTAAAGATTTTATATCAAGAAAGGAAAAAATTATGATGTACGAAGCCTATGTCAAAAGTAAATTGAGTTACATGATCGCCTTCTGGGGAACTGGTAACAAGACAGACATAACAAGAATACAAAGACAACAAAATAAAATTCTTAAACTAACATACAACCTACCCTACCTGACCTCTACGACTGAACTGTACAAAAAAACACACCAGTTTGACATAAACTACTTGACTAAAATTGAGACCTTAAAAATTGTGCACAAAATAACACTGGGAAACATACAAGACGACGACATAATATTAGTCAAAAATGCTGATATACATAAATATAACACCAGACAACAAAAACACTATCATATTGAAAAAGCAAAGACAAACACAGGACAGTCAAAAATACTACATAATGGACTTGAACACTACAACGACCTACCTTACTACTTGAAAACTTTTAATGGAGACAAATTTAAAATTAATCTGAAAAAGCACATGATGACTGAACTAACTAGACTAGACGAGACATAAAATGACTAGACAATATTAAATTTCTAATGTAACCCTAACGGGTTTTTTAAAATTGTAAATAAATAAATAAAAAATACCTTACCAAATTTCAACATGGAATTCTACCAATTATCTGCTTACACAATAAATATCTTAGTAATTATTTAGATTAAACCCAAGTTTATGATTCATTCATTGTAGTGCTTGGTCACTTATGGATTACGCAGGCAGGGTATAGTCTATGTTTCAGCGATTTCTGTGCAGTACTACAGATTATATACCTAATACCTACATACATTCTAGGTCCGGTCCCTTGCTGGATCATATTTGGTGTCCTCGGAAAGCATCGAGGCTTTTTTGGCATCAGGTCCGCGTCTCGTAGTTCAAACAGCAACTGCCGACGAACTATCAGCAGTAGACGTCGTCGTGGGTAAATGGGCGAAAATTGTTTATAGATACGCAACTCATATTACGAAACAGGAAAACAAAATTACAATACACAATAAGATATGAAAACCATAAAAGGAGCTATTTCAAAATCACACTTGAAAATTACCATACAAATTAATAAAAGACAGAAGCTCGAAAAATTTTACAAATCGATGTTCAATCGTACTCATATTTGTAAATTTTATACAGTATTAAGTGATCACTAAGCGCAGCCATATCATCATCAGCTCTAAATGCCTCATCATCATCTCTTATACAACAACCCATTGTGGGTTCCTAATCTTTGGTAGGAAACGTCTCCACTTGTATGTCTCCGGCTGTCTCTTTTTAGTTTCTGATGCCCCAGGGTACGGTTTTCCTCTCTATCCAATTAAACCATCTTAATTTACGTCTCTCGAAATGTTGTCGCGTCCCATCGTCCCAAATGAAAATCTCCTAGACTTTTACATTTTTTTATTTTATTTATTTTCCTTTTCTGTCAAGATATATATATTTTCCTTGTACTTGCCCCTGTCTGCCTCCCAGTAGCTGTGCCCCCCCGTTCTGTGTTCCTGGCTATGAACTGGAGACCGTTGCTCCCAAAGGGAGATGCCCCATTCTAGAATATTCAGGAACAAGGAACTGCAGTATTACCAGATGCATTCTATAATAATACCACCGTACGACGTACTCCAATGTCTATGTCTGGTAAAATATTTCATCTTCAAGGTTCAATGTACTGTTGTTGCCTCGGCGGCATTTTCATTTTGTTTTCAATAAGTAACTTTTTATTTTACAATGAAATGAAATATAACCTAATACAAGCGTACATTTTTATCGTTTTTGTTCCGAGCTGTCAATTTATTTATTTATTTTATTTTATTTAAACGCCCTAGCGGGCTTTTACATTATAAAAAATACACATATACGGTCATTATAAACTATAAACTACAAAGAGGTAGCGAGTATAAAATACAAGAATACAAATTTGAAGGAAAAAAATAAGTTTAACAAAACCATAAAAACAATAGGGACTCGAACACAAAATGGCTAAATGACCCAATAAATTATTATATCATTAATAAAAGTTTGTCTTAAAATTTGGATATTAAACAGGAAAATATATGCTTATTTTATTTTATTAACATAAACGGCAAATCTGTCTTTTACAAAAATTTGTAAAACTAACATGTTTGGCTTAATATTAAAAAAAAAAACATGAATTTCCTTTTACCCAAGATTTAAAAAAAATTAAAACTCAAAATTATACAAGATTTATAAAAAAAATTAACCTAAAAATTATACAACATATTCAGTAGAAAGTTTTAACAATTTAAGAATAAATGTAAAAAATATTTTATAGTAATATAACAAGAAAATCGTAAGTACTGTTTCATACAGCTGGGCAAAGTGAACAGAAAATTGTATATATTACTAAAATTATATACAGCTGGGCAAAGCGAACAAAAAATTGTATATATTATGAAATGTATAATTAAATTATTGTAATTACCATTCAACATTTTTGAAAAAGTTCAAAAGGTTTGTTCTTTATGGGAACAATACCCTACACTTATTAGGTATATCCGATTATTATGATTCGAAACTTTTTAGAATTATTAAAAGTCTCATTAATTTTGTCGATTTATTATCAGTTTGAGACTCAGTGTTTATTAAAAAAGAAAGTGAAATGGTTTTTGTATAAAAGATTTATTTTTAAAAATCAAAAATTGCTCATACAGTTCCTTGCCAGTTACATACAGAATATAAAACATTTTGTTCATCCATAGAAATTGATTCAGGTCTGAGAGTTAATTATTTATTTATACATGGCAATTCGGCTATTTACATTATGTATTATTGAAAGAGTGTTTATAAAATATGATATATTACTAGAGAAAAGAACAAAATTAGACTTCCATTTAGGAAAAAGGCAAAGTCACAAAATTCAATTTTATTTAAAGCAATTAAAAAGTATTACGAAATGGAAAAAAATATTTATAACGAAAAAAACATATCAAAATTAAAAATAATGGTCAAGACATATGTGATAAACAATTTATAAATTAAATATATTTGCAATGTTATTATTAGAACACACATAACAATATGTATGATATGTGTGCCCTACTTTAAGATTTAAATAAATAAAATATTAATACATACACATGTATAAACAAAAATCTACATATTTTATACTAAGCGGTTTTAGACAAAATGATCGCCAATAAAATAAACGATCAACTACATTACACAAATCATAACTATTTTAACCCGATCAATTGTTTCTCTTTTTGCCTAGAATATATTGGTAACTTTTTTTTGTAGTTGGGCAGTGATAAATTAAATATATCCGAATATGAGGCATATTCATTGCCAGTGTTTTGTATTCTATTAATAGGTGTATTATATTGAGCTACCGTTAGAGAATTTTGACAATAAAATATAATAAATATTCTGCTTAACCTAGGCGGTAAATACAAAGAAATCATTAAGAGTTAGAGTCAGAGCTAATAACATTATACGTCATAAAGAGGTTATTGTGATATTTGAGTTAGGGTACTCTTCCCAGCATTGTCACATCTAGATTTCCGTTTTCCGTTAGCATTGTGAATTTAATAGAAATACTTTGAAAAAACCATTTATATATTTGGATGTTCTAACTGCTTTTTATGATTACGGTACCTTTTCTAATTTCTAAGGTACCGGTTCAGTGTGAAACATATCCTCTTTATTGTCTGATGAAATGAGTATTATACTGGCAATAGAATTCTGAGAAATGTATCTCATCTCTAAAACTAGCAATTATTTATGTATGAGCCAACTTGCACGTTTTACAGGAGTACCAAGGGTTTCCAAGAATGGTACAAGTATTAAATTGAAAAAAAACACAAATATAATGTTTTCAACTTTCGACATGTTTAAATATTTTTTAGGAAATAAAACATTTGCTGGTAATCAGATTACGCGTAGTTTTTACTATTGTATTTATTTGAAATGGTCAGATAAGTTACAATTATTGAAAAAAAATATTTTACTGGAATCTTAATATTGTTTGTAACAAAAAGAAACATTTCAGTGAAACGTTACCTACTAAAGACCAAAGACCAGTTGCATAAAAAAAGCTAGATTAAAATAATATAACGAATTAAACACTTTATTTTAAGACTACTTCAGTTTATTTTGAAGACCTTCT